>NC_086231.1:19217500-19520000 GCF_036321145.2 Pelmatolapia mariae | reverse complement strand
ATTATTCAGATTCTTAAGCTGAAAAATAAAAGCTGAATATGTTTTACCCGCATCTAAATATTAAATAAATAAAATAAGAATCGCAATTCATCAGATTCCCCTATCTCCTAATCATAGAGCTGTTATACTAAGAAGTCTGTCCACTTACACAGTCAGCATTTTTGCCAGTTTTCTGTCCCGACTTTAAATAGACTAGACTTTTTTAATATAGTCTTTTACAGTCTTACTGACCAAAGCACTTAAAGTGCTCACACATTTATACAGAGCTTTTAATACCTTTATTCTAACGCACTGATATTCTTCAACCTCATTGGTGTCAGGCTGTATTATGTGTTTAATTGCTTCATATTGTTGTAATGTTGCAGTTTTACTTTTCTTCTAAAATGTTTGCCAACACCACCCCATTGGCTTCACAGTGCAGCGCTCGACAGGAGAGTCAAGACCGCTGAGGAGGAACACACAAACCACATCATCAAGACGAAGGCTAATAAGTCAGGAGTCAGGAACATAAGACTGGAATAAAAATATATCAAAAATAAATCAGGAATCACCACAAAGATGATGACATAAACCAGGGTTAAACTTTTTTCTTGCATTAAACTTTAAACCTCTAGATGTGTTGAAAATGGTCACAATTAGACTGAAAATATGTGCAGGTTCCTCTGACATAACATGTGCAGTGCACATTTAATTTCCTGTTTGCTCTGTTTTCATAAGTGCCTGATTGTCTCTACTGTATATGTACCTGTAGGAATATCTGAGTATGAGACAGCAAGCCCACAGATGGAAATCAGAGTATAAATATGCATGTTTGAGTCCATGTTTGAGTGTATGTCATATGTAGAACAATATAGGGTATACACACTCCGTCCAAATACAGACTCCACAGTTACCAGCTACGGGACAGTTTGAGAGCAGATATCTCTCGAATCTTAAAGAAACATTACAGTGTCATTACGGATCTGATTGTGCACTAACTGAGTAGACATACACTCTCACTCTCCCGCTATCGCCCTCCCCCACGCCCTCTACATCTCTCTTTCCTTCCCCTGTCTGTATAGATCAGTCAGTGCCATCCAGCCAAGCCAGGGGGGGTGAGGGCAGCCAATATTTAGTGCTTTTTCACCGCCTACTCCTGCAGGTTTTCACAGTAAATATCTGTGCTTGAGTGTGCAGTCTATATTGGGATGGCTGTTCAAGTGTTTATCAGGTACATCTTTTAATAAGACAGTAATCAGATTACCGGTTGGTCATATGTTTAGTAAACTGGAATATTTGTAATATGGTAATTATATACTTTTCTCAGATATTGTAGCGTTTACAGTAATTCTGAACTACTGATTACAAATGCAAGAATAACAAAAGCAGGGATGCAACAAATTGAAATCTGGCAACTACTCTAAGAAATACCATAATGCACTGCGCATCTGCCCTGTGCTCTCTTTTGTATCTGTTCATGTGTTTGTATGTACAGCACATAAATGTGTCTTTTTGTGTAGCTTATGTGTGCGTATCTGAAGTACTGTGGGGGCGGGCAGGAGTTGCGTGTGAGATGTGGATGTCACTCAGCCAAGGAAAACACTACTGTACAGGTCATCTTACCCACACTGCTAAAATGAATGTCTCAACAAAGAAAAAAAGGAAACATAATAATTAATATCTATATCTCTCTCTCTATCTATCTATCTATATATATATATTTTTTTTTTTTTTGCATAAGAGATAAGTGATAGCTTTTCCCTAAAGCTACACAGTCGACACACAGCTGAGCAGCGATGTAGCTGCTGAATAAAACTGTTGTCATTTCCTCATTTGAAAATGCTGCTGCTGTCAGAGATCAGGTAGTTTGTCTCGCCACAGTTACAGCTCAGTGGAGGGAGAAAAACAGGATTGAGTTTTTACACTACAGCGGTTATCTACAATACCACATGACCTGTACAGAGCAACAATGCTTCTGACAGGAAACAACACAAAACAACCTAGGAAAACATGGAGGATGCAAACATGGAGGATGTGCATATACAGTATATACACTGCCAGAACTATAGCACTGAATGAGACCCAGGTCAAAGTACAACAACAGGTGGACACAATCAGGGGAGGTCAGAGAGGAAGCAAAACACATTAGAGGAAGGAAAACTATCTTTCAAAATAAAACAGAAAAAATGCCAAAAGACATGGCATATAAACTACTGACACATAGCAAGTGAACACAGAGAAACCAAGACATGAACAAGGAAATAAGACAAAGGATAATGCAAATGGAAACCAGAACTAAGACTTACATTATACTATAGACAAGGCCCCAAAACAGGAATCCAACATTCACAAAAATCATCACCAAAATCTAAACTTCATATATGAGAACAACCAAACATAAAGAGTCCAAAACTGACAAACATACATGTAAAATTTTACGACAAAATCCAGGGACGACAACATATTTTATATGAAAATGTTGTGCATTTTTTAACTGAAATAAAACCACAAACACTCATTTTCAACAGAGAGGTCATGAAGGTTTTCTTGGATCTCATGAATCTTATGAAGGGTTGGTATAAAGTTTGGCAGTGTAACATGCAAATAGAAATTTAAATACATCACATTATATTTCTAATCATCATCTATCATCAACAGCAAATCAACAAACGCTTAGGACAGCAAACAAAAAATGGCAACTTCTCTTTTTCCTCGTGCAACGTTAATGAAAATATTTTTATAAGAAATGATTCTGCGTCTGTAGAAAAAAAAAGAATTTCATCCTAAAACAGTTTTCCCCTTTAAGAAGGCCTGTTTGATGCACAGCCTTTGCACATGCTCAGCTGTTGTACATTATCATGGCTGCACAATCACACAGCATTTGCACAAAGCTAGCATAGCTCTGCTTCTCTCCATCTCTACCTCAATTACACACACACGCACACAAAAACACACACAAACACACTCTCGCACTTAGGCACATGTGCAAAACTACACATTCAAGATAACAAGCAGGGACAGAGCTAGTGTGAGCCACAAATGAGCAGCTACGTTAAGTGACTAAACACATACTTCTACCATCATCTCTATGGGAGTCCACGGTCCAGGCGTTACTGCTTGTGCCAGCCATTACACACAAATACGCACACAAAGAGAGAGAGCCAACTGCTTCATTTACATTTACACTCTTCTATAACACAACATGCCACTAAAACACTGACATGTGAACCTTGGCAGCACTTCTTATGCAATACTTGTCATCTGCTCCCTCAGCTCCCTCCAAAAGCTTAGGGATAGTGGGACCTTTTACACCTCCAAGCCCACGTTGGCACTTTTTGTGTTAAATTATAATTGTGAACAGCATATGGTCTATAAAGACACATGGTGACCATAACTTTTTTAAATTGGCCACTTCATTCTTTTGCTGAAACATAGCATAAAGTCCACTGCGTATATAAAGCGGAAATAGGGTATATTATTCATATTTAGTTGTTTTTATTATCATGCTTGATGATAATATGATTTTAGTTACCTTGGTTTGTCCATCATTGGCTGTCTTTAAGAGTGCCTTTTTGCTGATAATAACAAAGGCAAGCTGTACACATCGAAAACAACCAGTACTATTGGAGTGGAGTGGAGTTTGAACCTAAGTGCAATGATTATGTTCAACACACTAATGAAAATGTTGGTGTAAAATATTCAAAACATTATCTCTAAAATCTCCAGCCATGTAAAAAGATTTTTTAAAATGAGACTGACAATAATCCAGACATGTTCAAATTATAATTAGTTTTCAAAACTTTGCTGTACTGTGCCTCAGATTTGACAGGAACCACTGAATGCCTCTCAGTGGCTCGTTGTCACTCTGAAAAACTTGATGATTGTGATCAGTCAGCAGGCATTTGGCTTTGGGTCACAAGTTTGGCGCCTTGATAGTTGTTGGTACGTATTTACATCAGAACTGATGATGACGCTGATAGTTGCTCATTTTCTAGTACACAGTAGGCACATTTCATGCCTAGGACAGAGTCCCATGCATGTTAACTTCACATGTAATAGCCTCTCTTCTTTTATTTCCTGGAAACATGTTGCTCATTGTGTGAGATATCCATGAGATTTTAGTAGAGTTGGCATTGCATTGTGCTGTAACTGACTGAATGTAAGCTTAGGGGGATACATGGTGGTGGATTTGCGTGATTAGTTATTCTGTAGTATATTTGAAGCCATATGTGGCATCAGTTTATACCATTACCATTATACCATATCAAACTTATACCATTATTTGTATTTTAAAAATTGTGGCACAGTAAATTGTAACAGCATCCAAAGGGAAACTGGTCAGAATTGATCATTCTCTGCTGGCATCCAAATGACCTCGTTGTTGGTTGAAGACTGACTCTTTACATGTTTGTGTCCTTTTGTCCCCAGTAAAATAAATAGCTCTGCAGCTCCAGAGTTACGCAATTACAGGGATATGGGCACAGACACTACCTGATACCAGACGCAATTCACTGCATGTTGCCTGACAAAGGATAAGATGTATGAATCATATTCACCGTGAAAAGGTCATTGTTTTGCTCAGCTACCTTCAGCAGGAGCTGCCTGTGGTGTTGAGACTCAGATAGATAAGTCAGAAATGACCTTAAAGCAAAGGCAGGAGGGTCACAGACTATTTGTCTGTCCCTTGGACAAGGTGGGTGTGGAGGAGACGCAGTCACGTGCAGGGTGGGTTACGTGTGCATTTCTTATTACTGAAGTGAAATGACTAAACAAAGAAGAGCAGTCAGAGAGCAAACTAAGCAAGAGATTAATGAAAATATGACTATAAGGTCCTGACAAGGGTTTGTGGTCTCATGGTGCATGTGTGTATTTGTGTGCTGGCTACATCCTGTTACTCACTTGTGCCTCCTGGTGGTAGCTAGACCCCAATCTTTTGCCCTCTGTTCCGCCTGAGGAGGAAATTGCTTTCTATTTATAATGAGCTGCTGCATTTAACCAAGCCTTACTAACAAGATGGGCAGACTCAGGCTATAAAGGCCTCTGTGACTTTGCAGCAATGTAATGTTCCAAGTCAAGCAGCTCTGCAGCACCTACATACTGTGCACACAGTGTAAAATGCACAGAATGAGTATTTTATCTTGTGATTTCAACAGAACATGCAGGAACTGTCCTGAATATAGTTTACACATCCACACATCTACACAGCAGCTTATTGCATGCTGGTTTTAGTGTCTCTGTGCTTTGTAAGTGAATTAAAACCTGCATGCTATCGCAGCTTTCGGATATCATTTGTTCCGTGCTTTACACATCAGCCTCTGAGCACAGCTACTCAGGTTTCATATCAGTCCACCTGTGAGGCTGCAGAGCAGAGTAGTGTGAAATGGCAATCTTCACTCCAGCCTTACCTGCTGGCTGCTACAACAAAACCAGCTCAGCGTTTTTCTCTCTAGTGCTCCTCCTGTGACTACAGCATGAGTTCTGTAGAACAACCAAGGCCAAGCTGGCAGACCTGCCCTATAAAGATTTCTATTGTTCGAGCGATGCTGAAAAGGAAAAGATTGCATTATTTGCCCTCTAGTATTTGATTATATGCTGCCTCTGCAGAATTAAACCAAAAGCCTGTGCAAGCAAGAGGAAGCTGTGTGTAGCACTGGGCAATAATTTAGTGTAACCGCTGTAAGCAAAAAAAAAAACCTATATAGTGTACTAAAAAAGCCTCTGTATAAATTCAATACAGAGTAGGTTAGAGTTATACGTCTAAAAAGCTAAAGCCCTAACTGTAAAAACTACTGAAAGCACACCAATACATGATAAATCTATTCATATCTACTCATCAGCCCATCGTCTCATCTCTGCTTAATGGCCTTGTTCATGAAGCATGAGAGCCACATAAATGTACTATTCAGTCCTGGATCCTGACAGGCACTGAGGTTTTTCGTTAATTCTTAATGGGTGCATTCATAAATCCAATTTGACACTCCTATCTAAACCACTAGAAGACGGTGACGAATATTACACAGCAGTGTATCGCAGGTTCAGACAACAAACATAAAGAAGTAAGACGCATACAGTACCTGCTATGTGGCAAGTAGTATCCCTCCTAATAAGTGAAGGTATTTGGTAACCAACATTTAAAACGTTCCCAGACTTTGCTGCCAAACTAATTCATATCTGAACACACATTTATGGAAATTCAGACACTTTCAACTGATTAAAATGCCACCATGATGCTCACAGTGCATTAAGGTGCATTTGTAAAAAGATCTAAGCTACAGAGACTATACAAAGTTACTGGTACGAAATAAGCAAGCAGCCACACAGTCCATTAACAGTTTGAAGCTAGACACATATTAGTAAGTGGCATCTGTCCCTGAAAGCTGTTTGGCTCAACAGACATCTAATGCACAATGAAGCTCTCATTCATTTGCATGTAGTTTATCTAAATGCTCAAATAAAACTCAAATGTATGGTCTGTCATTAAAGCATTTTCCTATTACAGATATTCTATGATATAAAGGCAGACAAACACACACAAATTAACTCACAAAAAGCCTTTTTGTATCATTATTCACGATGCAAAAAAATGACAATAGTTTTCAAATAAAATATATTTTAGATTCAAAGAAGAGGAGCTAAATGCTACTTATTTCTAGACTCTTTTTCTGTATTTTCTTTTACAGCAGTTTCTTCTAGTTGTCACCATTACGATTCTAATAGACCACTTTTGGATTTCACTCCAAGCTGAACTTGACAGCATATGGTAGATAATACTGTATCAGGCACTGTAACGTCCCAGATGGCCCACTTTTCTCTGATGTAGCAGTGCTGTGTAAACAAACACCCCGAGGTCACTCTCCAGGAGGTCAAACTGGGACGCAGCACACCTTTCTAAAGTAGACCAACTCACTTTTAACCAGAGCTGTAGCTTATCTTTCACAGCATGTTCAGCAACATAACAGTCAGAGGAACACTCTAGCCAGTCATTTAGCGCAAGCCAATAACCTTTCCCTCACATGTTTCTGCTCATAAATAGAGCTTTCAAATCCTTTCATGTCTTCATACTCACTCGACACGCTACTCAAAACACACTAAACACTATCAAATTCTGTTCATGCGAGCATCGCAGATTCTATGCATCTGTTTGGCCTTTGAAGAATCCACTTATCCTCAGCTGTGGAACAATGCTTACAACAACTACGCCCCCCATAATTCATCATACAGACATAAATGCACAAGGTGCAAAGAGTGGTGCAATGACGATAAAATCCTAAAAATAGAACGCTGAATAAAACCTGAAAACGATGACATGATAAAGCACCGTGAGAATGGGTGTCTAAGTGTTTCTCTCCTAAGCGCGGCAGATGCTAAATAATAAAGCTACTGTATACACAGAAAACACTGTCTGTATGCAGTGTCCTGCTATTACTGCAAAACCTCTGGTATCTTCATCTCAGAAGAGTGATATTATCAATCTATATACTTAAAGAGGATTATAAAGCAACAACACGTTTGATAATGTGTCGTGAAACAGCTTAATGATAATATAATCTGATGAAAGCTAACCAGACAAGAAGAGTACAACATACACTGCACTCGACAATCTTCCTTCAGTTTCATCACAAATACAGCAAAAATCGTATTTTTTATATTCCTTACTAATTATCCAATCATTAAGAAGACAGTAAGAAGTTGACATTATTAGTTGATATTGTTACTATGCGGAGCAATGTGTATGTAGCAGACACCAACAGACACCAAATACAAATACATAAACTGGTTACACAAACTACTCACCAGGTCATGGTTAGTGGAGTTCGAATCGTCTTCAGGGAAAGGGATATAAACAGCTAAGGCCATACAGTTGGCAAAAATAGCAATTAATATAAAGATATCAAATGGCCTGAGAGAGGAAGTTAAGGAAAATGATGACAGATAGATGAAGCAATAAATTATATGGATAAAAACTGCACATTTGAACTTCTGTATTTTTTTTAAAATTGTGTATCTAACAAAATACTTAATGAAATACTTCACTTATACAGTAGAATACAGAGCTTTGTTTCATGAATCTTAGCTGTCATTTATTTTTATTTGTTTTTATGTATTTGTCATTTAATGTTTTTATTTGGTTTTTATAATAATGCAAATTTTGCCCCCTTTTTCAAGTTTATATAATTTGCACTGATTAGGCCACACATGTGTACACATGCATGTAATGTGACTGAAAAAGGCAAAAAAGTTGAAAAAAACTGGTAAAAATAACTATGATGGAAAATAATGTAAAAGAAAGAAAAACTCTTGCATCTAAAAAACAACTGCCATCCCAACAGAGGGTTTATGACAAGCTAAACTGATTTAATGAAATGCTGAACTGTGGCAGATTTTTATGACTAAAATTTTTAAAACAGTGGGAAAAGCATTCACCTCCATTATGTCCTCCATTACAGTAAGCACTGACATATTTTACTCTAGCTTTCCATTTTCATTTTCAAATCCTGAAAGGTTAAATTTAAGCTTCTTGTCATTCAAAAATGTAATAAAAAAGAAAAAAACCCAGCCCTATTCCAACGACATTTGAGAAAGAAATGCCACTTGTGCCGTCCTGTTGCACGTAGTCCATGCAGAGCAATTTGGGACACCTGATATGGCTACAGCTGCATTTCCTAAAGTGTACTGGTAGTCAATCCCCAGAGACTTTTTTTTCAACAAACATGAAAAGAGGGCTTATGAATATATCTCTGTGATTCATGTTGAGCAATCTACTTTATAACATCTGACGGCTTTTGTGATAGAAGCATCTGTTCTAGCAAAAACACCACCACAGCTGTGCTGTGCCAGGGTTCAGTTGCTTCGTCTATAAAGCTCACCCGTAATGACATGGTAATGTTCACTCTGTCTTTATTGGAGAGACATGCTTCAAATAGCACATTAGCTACATTGTGCCTACCTAAAGTATATACATATATATTTATCAGCATTTAAGATAATATAAAAACTTCTTTTCCTGTGACTTTAAGTGTATTCACTTTCCATCAGAATCAATAAACTAGAAAAACTGAATTCAAAGCTTTACTAAACACAAAAATGCTCCAAAATAAGCAGACAATATGTAAACCATGAGAAATTTAATCTGTTTACCATTTAGTTAACCTAAGTCTACATTTAGTGGCAGTCATCAATAATCATTACTTAATTATCGGAGCTAAGATCCAAGAGTTGTAGACACCAAAAATGATCATTGTTTTCATTGATCAGGAAAAAGATCAGCAGGAATTTGTTTCCCTATCAAGGGTCATAAAAAATTTAAAGCTGCCTGTCACAGTTTCTCACACATACACACATATTTTCAAACATTTTTGTGTTTTTGTGTTACACTGACCCAAAATCCTGCACTATCCAGTTCACATGAATAGAAACAAAGACTTTGCTACTTTGCAGCCATACTGCTTCTGTCTGAGATGTTATTTTAAAATTTCAGTGATGGGGCGATCGTGGCTCAAGAGTTGGGAGTTCACCTTGTAATCGGAAGGTTGCCGGTTCGAGCCCCGGCTTGGACAGTCTCGGTTGTTGTGTCCTTGGGCAAGACACTTCACCCGTTGCCTACTGGTGGTGGTCAGAGGGACTGGTGGCGCCAGTGTCCGGCAGCTTCGCCTCTGTCAGTGCGCCCCAGGGTGGCTGTGGCTACAACGTAGCTTGCCATCACCAGTGTGTGAATGTGTGTGAGAATGGGTGGATGACTGGATATGTAAAGCGATTTGGGGTCCTTAGGGACTAGTAAAAGCGCTATATAAATACAGACCATTTACCATTTTACCATCAAATTACTTAGAGTTCTGAATGATACAGTCAATTATTAATGGCTATTAGATAACTCGATGTAATACATAATTACATGTGTCACGTAAAGCTCTAAACACCAAAATTTCACAGTTTCCTCCTTTGCCCATATCTACTCTTTTATCAGCCTTGATCTTTTGTCCAATCTAAACACAAACATGCACCATTTTAAAGGATACTTCCACTCCACCAGGCTGATGCAGGCCCTGCGTATAGGGTTGTTGAGGTTGAGACAGAACAGAGCCCTCGGTGGCCTACTGTTGGCATTACTGCCCTGTTTCTTGCTTTTGGCATACTGCTGCCGCTTCTTCTGTGCCAACGCACCTACCGGGATGGTAGAGGATGTTGGGGCAGGTGGAGCGGGGGGAGCAGGTGGTGCCGTGGGAGCCGGCGCTGGGGCTGAGGCCGGGGCCGGACCCGGAGCAGGGGCGGTCGTTGAGGTGGGAGGGGCTTCTGGGGCAGTAGGGGCTGGGTCTGGGGCAGGCCCGTTGGCGCTCATGGTGCGGGCGTGGCTCTGTGAGGAGCATCCAGCAGCATGGATCTGCCAGGGTAGACCGGGAGACTATAGGAGGGCAGAGTAGTCTGACCAATGAGGTGGCAAGTCACCAGGGCGTCCGACTCTGATGCTGCTGGCATAATTTGCCTCTGAAAAAAAGGTGAGAAAGACAGTTTGTTTTTTGTAACAACACAAAGCTCATTACACTGAACCTACCTCAATTGCTGCAAAGGCATCCAGTATGAACAAGTAAAGATTTTAAGGTTCTTTTTCTGGATACAAAACTGTGAATGGCTTTACTTCCTCATATCCATGTTACCCTGGGACCTGGAGTCCTGACAGTCTGTTCAACATACATTCAAAGCTCCTTTAGATTGGACCCTAGATGCTTGAATACACCCCGAACAAAGTGAATGATTTATTTCTGAATGTTGTGAATTTTTTTTTTTGTTGCTATTGTTTTAAAACATTATTGATCGATAGCATTTCCATTAATTCTACTATTTTTATGTTGTTCTCGTCTTCATTTCTCTAATTTTCCCTGCTGTGTAAATAAAGCTGGCTTTGCCATGCCTTAACTTTATTTATATTCAGTACTGACAGTTAGGAATAACCTCTAATTTTTCCGACTAATAATAGTACTAAATCAGCATATGGTTTTTTTTCCCTGTCATCTGCTGTGTACTAAACATATATACAACACAGGAGGTGCTCCCAATGGAATTGCAGACAATTGGAGTTTAATGATGTAAAAACAAAAGAGCATTAACTATATCGATACATGCCTATAATTAATGTTTGCAACATTATAAGGTCTTATAATTTATGATAGGAATGGTAATTAATCTAACACTACTATGAGATACCAAAGCACATTCTCAGTGAAACTAACCCATTTTTTATTTTCCTCTCTGATAAGCAATCCTGGTTCCACAGTCCTGTGAGTAACTCAAACAGAGAAATTACCTGATCACCTTCAACAAATATAGCAGGCTTTGATTGGCTTTGATGTAACGATCAAAGTCTGGGATTAGTAAATTACCCCAAATTGTCTAAAAATAACCATATTTCACAAGGGGGAAAAAATAAAAGCAACATGCCACAATTCAGAGCTGCCACTCTCAGGCATCACTTGGTCACATCAGCTGTGTAAGTCCTTGAACTGCGAGCAGGCCCGCAGAGGAAGAAACACAAAAAGGTCACACTGCAGTGATGCTCCAAGAAGAACTAATCTTCTTATTGCACACAAACACACAAAATGTGATATGTGTATTATTGTAATGCATGGCTCTACACCTCGCTGCAGCGAGACTGGCTGCTTTACATGTCTTTTTGCACTACGCTCCTGCCTTCATGTAGCGAAGGCTAGTGCAAGCTCAAAATGAGAACAATGCGTATTAAACGCATAATTTTTCTAGATATTAATTTCACTGCTGCATCGACGTCGTCGACCGTGCACCCGTGATGGAAACAGATACTGACATTTCCATGAGCAATTCGTGACAAAATAACCATCATCGAGCGTCCTCGTGTTTCTCCTTGGACACCACCAAGGTAAGACATGGTCACCCCCCCCCCAAAAAAAAAAACCACAGCGATGTGAAATGACAGGCTGGACTCCGGGCGCTCATAGTGAAAATTGAGCAGCGCACAGCCGTCAGATGGTCCCCGCTGCCCATCAGAAACAGCTGGCAACGTTATTACAACAAACCTCAATCAGCGGTGCTCTTACACTCGGGGCTAATACAGTGGACGGTCCACATGACCAGAAAAGGTATCAGCCTGGTATCAGTCCTGGAGAGCTCTATTCATGTCAATTTACCAGTGGCGGCTATTGTTTATGACAAGGCGACAGATCTGTGAATCTACAGAACAGGACAGCAACGAGAGGAAAGTGGCCTTTAATATCTGCTGTCCTCTGACAATAATAAAATATACATAAAAAAAAAAAAACCATCATTGCCTGCATGCAAGAAAACGCGGCTATGCTAAGAGGCTAACTTCAGTTTGTGGAGCAGAACCCGCACCACGCTGTGAGCTACCTTTTCTGAAGACTTTATAATTCAGTCGCGGTCCTCTCCGATGGATAGCCGAGTCCGGAGCTTCGGAGGGCGAAAAACGCAGGTCCCGTCTCTAACGGCGCTCTAAAAATCATCAGCTCCGGGAGTGGGAGAGACACGGAGAGGCTGTGCATTAATTAGGCTCTTCCATGGTGATTGTGGAGAGCTGGAGACAGGAAAGTGCGCACCAGACAACAGAGCATCCTCGTCTGCTGCCTGCTTATCGTCACGGAGCCAGTCAACAGTGAAACCAGTGTCCAACTGAGAGCGAGCTCTCCTCCTCCTGCCTCCGACTCATGGTTCTGCACACTTCAGATCGTTGCTGGGTCAAGCGGGCTATCCAGTGATAGCGCCTCTTCAATAAAAATAAATAAATAACAAAAGCGACACCTTTCAGTTTTCCTTCCGGATATTGTTGCAGCACATAAACTTATCTTTAAACGAATTACAACCTGTTAACTCCCTCGGCTGTCTGATGAGAATGTACCACCAAATATATCTGAAATCCATTTGAAACCCCGAAAATTAAAATAAATAAATAAATAGCAGGACATCAGTCATAAACTGGGTCAGTCATATAATTTACTCGATTAGAACTTGCTGGTGCTCAATAAACTCCCACCCCATGTATGTATACTCCCCTTTCAAGAGTTGAGACCCAATTGAAAAATGACTTGACTTCCGAATATTTAAGCGCTACGCTCATTTAAAAAAAGCAAATAAAACCTGAAACTTTAAAATGCTGTCCTTAAAATATATTATAATCAAAGTCAGCTTTGTATAGACAAGATTCTGCAGTGAAAAGCAGTGCATGGGCTCAGGAAATTTGAAAACCACTGCCAAAAACATAGCTTACTGTTCCATCAACAATGGAAGTTTAAACTCTACCATGCTAAAAATAAATAAATAAATAAATAAATAAAAAGTGGCAAATGTAAACAATATCCATAAATTCTACCACCTTTACATTTAAGATGGACTGAGGCGAGGCGGGAAAACTTTCCTCTGAGCTGACAAACCAAAAATGTGAAATTCCTTTTTGAAAACAAGTCTCACTGGAGTTTCTATAAGCCAGAATTTAAGCAGATACATGGCTGTGTTAGTGTACATGGCAGAGAAAACTTGCACGTCCTTAATGACTCTATCAATGCTGAACTACTTATACAAGTTTATGCTGCCATTTTTAGCAGGAAAGGTCTTGCCTATATCAGCAAAGCAATGCCGAACCAGATTCTGCACATACAGTGGCTTGCAAAAGTATTTGGCCCCCTTGAACTTTTCCACATTTTGTCACATTACAGCCACAAACATGAATCAATTTTATTGGAATTCCACGTGAAAGACCAATACAAAGTGGTGTACACGTGAGAAGTGGAACGAAAATCATACATGATTCGAAACATTTTTTACAAATAAATAACTGCAAAGTGGGGTGTGCGTAATTATTCAGCCCCCTGAGTCAATACTTTGTAGAACCACCTTTTGCTGCAATTACAGCTGCCAGTCTTTTAGGGTATGTCTCTACCAGCTTTGCACATCTACAGACTGAAATCCTTGCCCATTCTTCTTTGCAAAACAGCTCCAGCTCAGTCAGATTAGATGGACAGCGTTTGTGAACAGCAGTTTTCAGATCTTGCCACAGATTCGAGATTGGATTTAGATCTGGACTTTGACTGGTCCATTCTAACACATGGATATGTTTTGTTTTAAACCATTCCATTGTTGCCCTGGCTTTATGTTTAGGGTCGTTGTCCTGCTGGAAGGTGAACCTCCGCCCCAGTCTCAAGTCTTTTGCAGACTCCAAGAGGTTTTCTTCCAAGATTGCCCTGTATTTGGCTCCATCCATCTTCCCATCAATTCTGACCAGCTTCCCTGTCCCTGCTGAAGAGAAGCAGCCCCAGAGCATGATGCTGCCACCACCATATTTGACAGTGGGGATGGTGTGTTCAGAGTGATGTGCAGTGTTAGTTTTCCGCCACACATAACGTTTTGCATTTTGGCCAAAAAGTTCCATTTTGGTCTCATCTGACCAGAGCACCTTCTTCCACATGCTTGCTGTGTCCCCCACATGGCTTGTGGCAAACTGCAAACGGGACTTCTTATGGTTTTCTGTTAACAATGGCTTTCTTCTTGCCACTCTTCCATAAAGGCCAACTTTGTGCAGTGCACGACTAATAGTTGTCCTATGGACAGATTCCCCCACCTGAGCTGTAGATCTCTGCAGCTCGTCCAGAGTCACCATGGGCCTCTTGGCTGCATTTCTGATCAGCGCTCTCCTTGTTCGGCCTGTGAGTTTAGGTGGACGGCCTTGTCTTGGTAGGTTTACAGTTGTGCCATACTCCTTCCATTTCTGAATGATCGCTTGAACAGTGCTCCGTGGGATGTTCAAGGCTTGGGAAATCTTTTTGTAGCCTAAGCCTGCTTTAAATTTCTCAATAACTTTATCCCTGACCTGTCTGGTGTGTTCTTTGGACTTCATGGTGTTGTTGCTCCCAATATTCTCTTAGACAACCTCTGAGGCTGTCACAGAGCAGCTGTATTTGTACTGACATTAGATTACACACAGGTGCACTCTATTTAGTCATTAGCACTCATCAGGCAATGTCTATGTGCAACTGACTGCACTCAGACCAAAGGGGGCTGAATAATTACACACACCCCACTTTGCAGTTATTTATTTGTAAAAAATGTTTGGAATCATGCATGATTTTCGTTCCACTTCTCACGTGTACACCACTTTGTATTGGTCTTTCACGTGGAATTCCAATAAAATTAATTCATGTTTGTGGCTGTAATGTGACAAAATGTGGAAAAGTTCAAGGGGGCCAAATACTTTTGCAAGCCACTGTATTAGAACAGTGTGATTCCATACATAGGTTGAGAGTGAAATCTCTAGTCCATCGGTTCATTAAGATATGACAAAGGGGGGTCTGAAATGATAAGAAGCAAAAATCCTATATTAATCAAGAACAGCAAAACATTTTGCTTTTAAAACTAAAGCAGTTGTTCCAACAGCTCACAGTGTGAAAGAACAGCTAATGCAACACAACATCCCCTCTTTTTTGGGAAACAAGTTGCTGGCATCAGATTTTGGTTGTTTTAATTATGTGTGTTTGTTTCAGAATAAAAAAAATTAAACATATATATAAAAAATAACAGTTACTGGTGACTGAAGGTGATGCTTATAGCATCTTATTAAAAGAAGAAGTGAAGTAAAACAGTGGAATACAACTTTTTTGTATAATGTTGCAATAATTCATTTTTTCCATCATCACTTAAATTATAATAACTATTCATTATCATAAACATTCAGGTCTTTAACCATCCTCTGTGCTTTGTTTCCATAGTTATTTAAGCACAGAACTAATTAACCTGCTTGCTTTGTAACCATAAAGCACCCTATTGTGGTTTCTAACACAATCCAGCACTAAAAGCATAGCAGTGGGACATAAAGGTGGCCAGTTCTTGCTCAGAAGTGGGTGTTAAGCAGGATCTCAATGATTTACATTCTTTGATAAAATCTGTGATCCCTTCATCTCCCAACACCAAAAGGTTTGCATTTATCACTTCACAGATGTGATGAATGTGATATAGCTCACACGGAATAGCCTTATAACAAATGTACCTTAGTTGCATATATAAATACATACTGCACTGTTAACGTGCTGCTATATAATATCTCAAAGGGAATGTTTACTCTGGCAACCATAGGGGCTTTGTTATGGAGGGTGCCAATCAAATTTAATGAACTGCATCTACTTATATAAGGTAATCATTCAAAGTGATGCTCACTATTTGAGATTTAAAAATATAAATATAAATATAAATTATTGCTGTTATTTGTTTTCACAGACCTCCTGCCGAAGTCAGCGAGTGTGATTCCTTTTCACTGACAGTATGTTGCATGTTTTCATAATGAGAAAGTAAGTCAACACCACCTAGCCTGATCTAGTTGTAACACCTACCTCTCTCCCATTACAGCTGTTGAGCAAATAACCGAACGTTCCAGATGTATGCAAACATACAAAACACTTTCCTTTCAGCCATGCATGCTATGTAACAAGGGGATGAGTCATACCTTATTTTGCTTTGCTACAGATTTTTTCTCTGAGTGAGATTAAAAATTGTTATCAGAAACATTTGAGCAAATGCTTTACTTAAAAATATTGTTACTGACATTAGCAAGATTCTTACCATTATGCATTATGAGTCCAATTCACTACCTTCTGTTGTTTTGTAAAAGATATATACCTCCTATATAGGTGTCGTATCATCCTGTAAAATCATTAAGTAAAGACTCCATCTGGCATATACAACAGTATCACAAAACACTTGTATCCGTTATACATAGAAGACCATTTAACAACTTTTGTCTTAATTTTAATTTCAGAGACTATATACAGGTTCCTTTGCAGTAGCTATGAACAAGTAAAATGAGACATTGTAGTGGTAATGTAATATAAAAGTGTAGGTATCTCAGTTCAGCCACATTCACTGTTCACCAAATTTCCTTCAGTAATATCCCACAGACAACATGAAAATGGAGTCTGAAATAATTCCTACACATGGTATTACAAAGTCCTACCTGCTAACAGCTGAGGGAGGCCTCCGTTTCACCTACATGTTCCAGTGGACAACAAAGAACAGAAAAAGCCCCTCTTCGTCCCCGCTGGAGTAGTCAGTGAGTTAACTGCAGCAGCAGTTGGTGAGGGGGAAAATACACCTGGGTGAGGAGGCAGGGACGGGGTACTGTATCAGCTTACCTGCCTGCTAAGGATAATGGTTTCTTCTAGAATCATCTTGAATTATTTACATATAGAAGAGTAGTGTGTGTGTGTGTGTGTGTGTGTGTGTGTGTGTGTGTGTGTGTGTGTTCGTAATTAAATCCAAAACTGTTCTGAAGGACAAATGTTTGTTTAAAAGTCACTTTATTCATCATACATTGCTGATAATGTAATCATAGTATGGACAAATATGTGACACATTAAAGGAAAAAAGTTCCATAGAAAGGACAAAGGGGATGATACAGCTGGTATATTCCAATTTATAGACAAAAAGATCATTAACTTGTATTTAGGCATGTGAAAATTTGGAAAATATAATAATACTATCCGTTTTTTTTCTTCTTGCTATGAGTTAGATAATAATATTTATACCTTTCTCTTATCTATACTTTAAAAAAGAAGTTGGAAAGAACAGCTTACCTTAGCATAAAAAACAGAGACTGGTAGGGGAATTGCTTGGATAGAAGCCAACCTCTATTTGAAATGCTGACTAATCAACATTATATCTTGTTTGTTTATTACATACATGTATCACTGTGAAGTATAGTGAAAAGACTTCAAGGAATCGTTGCATCCAGCCAAGAAATAGCAATCTGTAAAACAATGTGTCATGTTTATATTCTGCTTTTTTGTACTGACTAAAAAAGTGGGGTTGTATTTGTTTCTCACAAGTTAAGCTTTTAATTTGTGAGAAATTAGTCTGTGTGCAAAGCTCACACAGACTAACTGCTTCCCATGTTTTAACAAAAATAACAATCAGTGGTTTACAATATTGTATGTTAACAGCTAGCAGTGGGGGCTTTATTTGACTTTACTTGTGCCTAATGATTTAGTACTAACCAAACTCTACCCATACAAAGCATTCTTCTTCTTTTTCGCCTCATGTCCAGAACCTGGCTTTGCTGTACTGATGAAATCCCTGCAGAGACGACCGTATGGTAGTGAAGATGGTGGAAATAATAGTTAAATGTTGTAGGGTTCACTCACCTGGAAAAGCACTGAGCATATAACAGCACGTCCATGTTTTTAGTGAGACTGTGTTCAAATTTGTCTCCTTCAAAATCACTGAAAATGGAATAAAAACACAAACGGAGGGTGTAGTGGCCCCCACGGACCACGGTTGCTATTTGGCTCAATCTGCCCCCCACCTTTAATTTCATCTGCTCCTCTGCAAAACCAAACTTTCTCAACCAATTTTTTCAAAATTGACCCTTTTAATACTTTCCATGCGTCACGAGAGAAAATTAGTTTAACTTCAACCATTTTTTTTTATTACACTGCCAGATAAAGGGACAGTGACGTTTTAATCTCCCTGTCAATATTTTTAGCCTTTTTAAAGGTCCCTGTTGAGATGTTTCATGCATGTACAGGAAAAGCAGCAAAATAAAATTACCTGCAGAACATGCCTCATGTTCTCATTGTTGCTGTACTGAATATGTAGTGTATGGGCGATCTCTGAAGGTAGTTTTTCAATTGCAATTCATGGTGTAAATTAAATTTTAATGCACTTAGCTTTTACTCTATGTCTTTTATGTCTCGCATTCAATTAGTTAAATTAGTTATACCATATATACCTTAAGGGGGCCTTTGCTAGTGCTCATAAGCTGCCTTACTTGTATTTCTTTCTATTCCAGTTTAATCTTGGCCGCAGTAAAAATTCCCAGTAAAAGAAAATTTGGGAATTTTGAAAGTATTTTAAATTTCACCACATACGTCTGAAAACCTGGCGATTGCTGCAGCACGTTCATGTGCACTGATGCAACAATCAGTGCTTTTGGATGTTTATGAGCGCTGTGTGTACATTTGTGTGTAAGAGAGGGAGTGTGTTGGTGGAGCTGCTTGAAGGAGAGCAGTAGTGATGGAGCCTGAAAGCCCTGCAGCGCAGCTGTTCTCCCAGTGCATCGTCAAATTCGCTGCTGAGCCCACAACACACGCTCAGCCTTAACCCCTGCTCACACACTCTCCTCTACGAATCTTCGTCCCTCTTTGTTGTTTTTCTTCATCCACTTTGTCTGCTTAGCTAAAGCTCTTCACTCAAACCTTTATATTGCTTTAAATTGCTCACTGAATACTATTTGCTTCAGCTATCTCAATAAACTATAGCACCCATGTGATATGGATATACTTTGACATCTCTTTGATTTCCACTTTTTTTTTTAGCTTATATCATCTCAACCCAGCTCAGACCTGCACTCACAGGGTGGTCACCAAATCCTAATTCAATCACAAATGCCATGCTTTTGTATCATGCACTGTCAATGGGTGGGACCTTTGAGTGACAGGCAGCATTCTGATAGAAGGGCAAGCACCATGTCATCATGGTGACTGCAGAACGTTTTAAGGAAACGGAGTGATAAGAGCAGAGTGGAAAAGGCTCAAGCCTGAAGGAACGACTGGTATTAAAGAGAAGCACCAACATTTTTGTGTGTGCAATATATGTACATATATATATGAATGTGAGAATAATTTGTGTGCAAGTGTACTCATGTGCATATGTCAGCATGCCTGAGTACATATGCGCATTACGTATGTCGGGCTGTATACGTGTGTACATCTGTATCTTCTATCTATGCCATTAAGCATTCAAAGCCAGCGATGATGAAACTCTTTTTTTTGCTTTGTGCTCGTGCAACCACACACATGTTGTGTGTTATTTAAAGGCATTGTTTCAAAAGTGGTGGCTTTGCTCCTCTTTTTCTGCCAGAGAGATTAAAAATAGAAACATTTATGATCTCTGAATGTACTTTCCCTCCAGGAAGTGTGCAACTGTGGGTGTCAGACATTGGCTGAACATCACCACGTGGTGTTGTCTTCCCATGCCACCATTGGCTGGCACCTGTGGGGCCCTGTGAAGCAAAGCTTTTCTGACAGGACCCAGGAGCCCAGAGGAGTTGCTGGAAACTGAGAGAAGGACAACGTCGGTGGAACCAGGATAGCAGTAGGAGGCTCAACTGATGGCAACAGCTTGGCTGTGAATGCACAGGTGCTGGGACCTGACTCCAAAGCTACAGAAGAGCGAAGGAATCCATAGAGATCATCTGATGGCTGTAAAGATTAAGTGAAAAATGAAACAGGGACAGTCGAGGGGCTGATCAATCGTAGTAGTTACACTCTCAGCTCACACTTCAGTTTGTTTGGATCCTGTTGTAGTTACTAAATACTTGTTTGGTTTCACTCTCTGTGAAGTGAACAAATAATTCATCTTTGAATAAATATGTTATTCTTCTAATGATTCCCCCACTACAACACCCCTGGCTGTTATAGTATAACAATAGTATAGAGGAACATTTTTTTTGGTTACATTCATACAACATTTATGGGGAGACAGTGTCCTCTGGTGTCTAATGTTTAGAATACTCTTGGCTGTGACGAAAGGATTTTCAAAATGGAGTACTGGAAAATAATGACTGTTCATATAGCATTTGCCACATTATGCCTTGCTGATGCCTAGACACACACACACACACACACACACACACACACACACACACACACACACACACACACACACACATTTTTTGGCATGTGTCAGCATTATTTTCATCTTTTCAACTAAAATAATATTGCTCAAGATACTGTGTTAATTATAAACTTACTTTCTGACATCTGCATATTGCATACTGTACACACGAAAACATTCAGAAATAACGATGGACAGTCTTTCCATATTTCTATCCTTTTTGTAATACTGCATGATCTAATATACAAACAGGGGTTCAAAGTGAAACTCAGTTAATGAGTAATGAAGTCTGATTGGCAGTTTAATACAAAATCCTGTCGAGTGATTTCAGCTTTTATGAGCTGCTGTCCGGTGGTTCTTTCAGCTGATGCCGCAGACACCGTTAAATGACCACATGATCCCGCCTGCATGCGTCATTTTCCCGTTTCACCCCTGTGATGCGTTCACGGTTCAACCGTGACGTTAGCTAGCGCTGCAGAGATGGGGTGAGCGTAATATGAGTAACTTTAGAAATTACTGTGTTGGCAGTTGCACTGTTTCTCTTTCGAAGTTACTCAGATGCTTTGGGAGTCATCATTTCAAAATCTGAGCTGTTTTTACAGATCAGCATATGACAAACTGTTTCTGTGTAGTATGACCCGCACTTCCTGTGATAGCTTAGGGTACAGTGATTGCATTTCCAAGGAATTTTTAAGGTAAAGACTGCTTAGTAAGTGTCATTTGATCAAAACAGAAATTGAAAGCTTACAAGGGCTGTTCGTTTTGCATTTGTTTATTATATCTGTATGTGTAATGTGTTGCTGAAGTTTTCTGCTTGATACATATTCTAAAACATTTTATGAAAGCAAATTTAATGATAATGATAAATGATAATACTGGGAGAGACATAACAGAGAGACGTGTCTTTCAATTCTGAAATGACATTTATGAGAGAACTTTAGATAGAAAGATGGTGAAAGTGTATCTACCAGGAGAGATGCTTTTTAATCTTAATTCTGTGCAAAGCGAGCAAACTTTGACTGAATATCCTGTACATTTTATGTCCGTTTGACGTTTGAAATGAAAGTTAATTTAGAAAACGCTTCAAATTAATTATACTTAATTATAAGTGCTGACATATGTTTTGATATGGCTGCTAAGTAAAATGATTTTCTTCTAGAAGGAGTCATCCTTTTGAATTTAAGCTTATCGTGTTCTTTAGTAATACCTAATAATAATAGTTGTACTAAGTTCCAGTGTTAATAGCAAATGTAACATGGGCTTATATGTTGTAAAATGTAGTTGGTCCCCTGCCCCCCTACACCTGAACTTCAGGTTCCCCCACCAAAATGTCGCAGACAAAAGAGTGCACCGAGTATTGATTTGTCTCCAAGACGCTATCGGTTCATACATCAGATACAGCACGTACCCATGTAGAAATAGACCAGTGTGATATCAAAGATTTTCCTCTAGATGGCAGGCCAACCCTCCCCATAATCATAGGTCTGTCAGATGCTGTTCGCAAAGACTGCTGGACACCAATATGACCAAAGATTTTAAAATATTTTCTGTCTTAGGAAATGGTTTTAATGTGAAATGCTATTGTCGAAAACTTTAATGTTAAATTTGGATCCTTTGTACAATTCTCATTCCAATTTTCAGTTAGATTTTCCCATTTCATTTAATATATTGTAATTCACATGAAATGAAAAATTTCACCAACTGGTCACTTTATTAGGTACACTTGTGAAACGTGTTAAACTGCTCAGGATAAATATCTAATCAGCCAATCAGAACAACTCAATGCATTTAGGCACATAGACGTGGGCAAGTTGACCTGCTTAAGTTCAAACCACGCATCAGAATGGGGAAAAGCTAATGATGACTGGGAAAGTACAGTTGTGGAAAACTTCCAAGTAAGTTTTACATCCTGTGGACAGGAGAACAAGGACTTGGTGGTGGAATGAGGAAGTACAGGAAAGTGTTCAAAGAAAGAGGCATAAGACCTGTTGAACAAGTCTAAGAAAGAGGACAGTGGACTTTTTGACCAGGTTTAACACAGTTTTGGGGAGTGAGAGGATTCCTGAGGAATAGAGAACAAGTATAGTGATTTTCAAGAACGAGGGTGATGTCCACAACTGTAGCAACTACAGGAGGATAGAGCTGATTAGGCATACCATAAAGTTGTGGGAAAGAGCTGTTGAAGCTAAGTTAAGAAGAGAGGTGACAATCAGCGAGCAGCAGAGTGGCTTTAAGAGCATTACATAGGTGATGTTTGCTTTGAGTGTTGATGGAGAAGTACAGAGAAGGTCTTTGTGGATCTAGAGAAAGTATTTGATAGAAGACCAAGAGAGGCACTGTGGTACTACCACCCTATCCCTAGCCTCCTCTTTTGTCACACCAACTCTATAACCCTTCTTCACCACATCCATGAATCTTCTCTTTGGTATTCCACTTTTCCCAAAATTAGCTTTTTGAACAACACGATAAGAGGGGTTGTTATAGTAATACAAATGATTTATGATTGGTTTAATGCTTCAAGAGTTTTGATCTTGTTTTTGTTTTGTTTTTTTTATCACCACATGCAGCTTTTATAAGTATCAAAACCTCCAGCAAATCCTCCAGCAGGATCTTCCTCTTCAAGAAGAAAAAGGGCTTTTTAGTTTTCACAATGGGTCACCACACCATGTAGCTCCACGAGAGTTTTTACACTGGATTCCCTTCTCACAACTCCAAATGAATTTGTGCCTCCTCCCAGGAACAAACTGTAAGAGAAATGTATAAATCACTACACTGTGGAGCTAAAGGGATCTTCCTCTTTTACCACAGTAAAATAAAAATGATGAAGTGGATGAGCTGGTAGATCTGTAAACAGAGGTGAGGAACCTTGACCTGAAGGTAGCTGAGAGTCCTCCATTGTATCATCAGAGTCTGGCAGAGGTGGAGAGGAATAACGGTAAGGTTAAAAACTGCTTTTGGGTGGATAGAGTTTGAGAATGAAGCTGTAGGGCTGGAGGGAGGTGTCAGAATTTGCAGATGAAAATTTGGCTGGCTCCCCGCAGATCCTCCAGAGGTCTATCAGAGTCTTCCTGCAGATGCTACAGTTAATCCCCATCATTCTTTTCAGCATCGTTAATGTCTGGATGGCTAGCTGGAAAGTGAAAAGGTGTAAGCTTCTGTCTTGATGCGGCCACCTTCAAAGATTTTTCCGTATTAATGCTTTAGCAGGTGTTGAAGATGTATGGTGGCAGATTCTGTAGGAAAAAATTGTTTTGTCACCATTACTGTCTCATTTGAATTGTGACAGCTTTAGAAGAGTGAAGTGATATTTCCACCAACTTCATCCACCTTCCCCACTCAAGCATCCACCAGCATGATTAACATGGTCTTGAACACCTTGCAGTCTGATGAAACACTCCAGAGCAAAGTACTCTGAGGCAGTCTCTTCGACAGACTCACATCTTTGACTTGGATGGAAGCCATCGGCCTGGGGAAGTGTTTTTGAATATAAAATAGGAAACATTTTTAGCACTATCAATGTAATGTATACTTTATTAATCCGCGTAGGGAAATTACTTCTCTGCATTTAACCAATTCACTCAGTGAAGCAGTGGGCAGCCACCAATCCAGCGCCCGGGGAGCAGTGCGTAGGGACGGTACCTTGCTCAGGGGTACCTCAGGGTAGCCGTTCAGTGGATTCTTCTGATCACTCTACCTACTGAGCTATCCCTGCCATCTTCTTTCCAAAGAGCTCTAAGTTGCTAGGGAAGGTGCACAATCTCGGATGTTAACAGACACAGGTATGTCCTCTTTTTCTTTATCCACAAATCGCTTAACCACTCCAAATGAGGTAAGTTTTAACCCAGAGTCTCACCCACCAGGTACAAACAGAATCCCCCTTGGACATGTTTCCCCATCTTCCACTCATTGGACAAGACTCTGAGCACCACTCATCTAGAAGAGACTCAGTTGGTAGCAACTAGATATGGCAGAGAAATATCACAGCCTTCCTGAGGTAAAGTTTCTCAGTACATCATCAGTCATGTCACAAACCAAGGATGACGAAGGCATCATTTTGATTTTTAGGCGCTCCTCTTCCTTGTTAATGTATTTATTCACACTCTAAGACGAGTTTTTTGTTTTGTTTTTCTTAACCTTATCACACTCATAGACTGCATGCACTCACCCATAACTAAATAGGCAGGACATGTGGTTAAACACAGTTCTATGATTTGTAGGAGGGATAGAATTGAACTGATGATGTAACACAGACACATTTTTTTAAAATTACCCTTTGTGACCTTTCACAACCTTTTGTGACCTTAGCTGTCAAAACATAGTCTGGTAAAAGGTATATAGTTTAGGTGTATGCCGTTATATTTTAGCAGTAACGCCCAGTGCACGTCACCAGGTTCCTCCTCCTTTGTGTCTGTCAGCATGTGTGTGTATGTGTGTGTGTCACTGTGCATCCATGTGTGTACATGCCTGGTAGGTTAAATCCAGTTTCTCCTCGTTTCTATCTCTCTTTCTGCCTGCCTCTATAACTCACACACTCACACTAGCTTTGCTCTTTGGCAACACACACAAACACACACACACACGCACACACACATATTAAAACCACACAAATTCAACAGAGGATTGTAGTTGGTCCATTTTTCTGGTGCTTTAAAACTCAATATATCGCCTTCATGGAGGATTACCACAAACCTGACCAGCAGACAGTGCAAGCACTGAGGAACATCGCCAACCGCCTCCGAATCAACTCGATCAAGGCAACAACTGGAGCGGGCAGCGGGTAAGTTGCATTCACTGATTCTTGCACACAAGCTTTGCTGTAAGATTGTAAATGCACTGCACATATAAACATAAGAAATGTGTGCATAAAATAATGCAAAACCTAGTTTTCCTTTGCATCGTGCACTGATCAACAGAAATAGTCACACCCAATGAACTATGCATGAACAGATCAGGATGTAAGGAACAATGTGTCCTGCTTTTGTTCTTCTCCTTTGACAAATTTAGATTTGGCTGAAATCATTTTAGCATTTTATTTCAGAAAATGTAAATATCTACATTGTGTTATTTCCGTGTAATTATACTTTATTCATAGCATATTAGATATACACAATTGTTTAAAAAAATGTTCAAAATCTTTTAAATTGATGTGCAAGCAGAAATGAGTGTTAAACATGAACAGATCAGGGTGACATCAACAGAATTTAGGTTATTTGATTTTTTTTTACATTTACTTTGGTTACAAGATAATAATTGTCTATAATCGTCTATTTTACTAGATATACCCCTATGAACAATTCGACAGAGCAGACTACCCTGTATAGTATAATGGTGGGTGAACTGTACGTAGCAATAGACTCGAGTACTGTGTGGCTGCTGCAATCAATGGAAATGGAAATTTCAATGAAAAGCTGCCTGTAATCTTTAATATAATTTCTCCTTAGAGCTCTTATTGATTATGAATGTCTAATTTTGAATAGCAAGCAAATTATTTTGTCGGAGCCTAACTCCACATTGCACAATTCTGCAGTGTTAAGCCTACAGTGATATGAAAAGAAAAACACTGAGCACCAAGAAATATTGCTTGACTTAAAATTTTCCAAGACTTATTAGAATTAATGACTTATTGATCTTGAATGCTTGGAAACATGGAAAGGATAGCAACGAGCTGAACACGCCAAAATACTTGCCTTCAGACTCCATGGAGCTGGAATTTGTGATTTCTTTGTGACAGAAGTTGGCGGTTTAATAAAATGCATTAATGCCAATTATTTATAGATGCAACATATTTTAATGCTACAATTAATTATGGGCAGCATATACTAACAGTTTATGGGTCTCTGTGTGATTGTCTTTGCAAAAGCAATTTGAAGTTGTGTTTTTGACTTTTTTGTCAGCATATGTTGCACTCTTTTGAATAGAATCTTCATTTGGCATCTCAAGCTGAAATGTTAGCTAATTAAGTCTGCTTTGTGATAGCTTTACCTACAGTGATACTGCAGCCTTTTGGGACAGTACCATAAATGTATAGCTATAGTGGATTTTATGCAAATACAGTAGGCTACTAATAATAAACATATTAAAGTTTAACCTGTATTTTTCTGTTTTTTTGAGTTTGCTGTTTATTTGGATCCATTTTAACAGCACCCTCTCATACACTGTACAGATATCCCACGTCATGCTGCAGTGTGGCAGAAATCATGTCTGTGCTTTTCTTCCACACTATGAAGTACCGCCCTGAAGACCCAAGAAACTTCAACAACGACCGCTTTATCCTGTCTAAGGTGAGAGTCAGTAAGCTCCGCTGGTCTGGATATGAGAGCGTCTGTTCCTTTTGTAATTGTAATGCCTTGCTTCTTTTCACATCTATCTCAGGGTCATGCTGCTCCTGCGTTGTACTCCATATGGGTTGAAACAGGTTTTCTCAAGGAGAGCGAATTGCTCAGTTTATGCCAGGTTGACTCTACCCTGGAGGGGCACCCAACCCCTGTAAGCTGCCACATACTGTACCTATAACACACCTCCGGACTCAAAGAGCACAAACTCAGAGTTTATTGATTTATTTGATTTGTGTGCATTTCAGAAACAACAATTTGTGGATGTCGCCACTGGATCGCTGGGGCAGGGTCTTGGTGTGGCCTGTGGAATGGCTTACACTGGGAAATATTTTGACAAATCCAGGTAATTCCTTGTCCACACACAATACACAAAAAAGCTATGGGGAAAAAAAGTTGTTTTTGCAGCTTTACATGAAAATATCAACTCAGTTGTTTAAATTATGGACACAGTGTTGCATTGTATTTTTTTTTTAGTGCTTTGAATTAGGATTTTCCACATTCTGTGGGTGTGTACTGCAGCTACATGATCTGCTCTAACAATTCTTCTGCTCTAATAATCACAGGCGCAGCAGTCACGCCTGAGATATTTTTACCACCCAAGCAGATTTCATTTTGGAATAAAATCCAGATATTATGCCTTAGACTGTTTATTTGTTTTAAGTTGCCACAAAAGTGGAATGCTGTCATATTTTAATATTCCTTTGTATAAGCAGCTACTTTGATGACATTTGATTCATCTGCTAATATTTCAGACCATGTGTGATTAATAGGTGAATAACAGTACAAGAAATGGTCTTAGTTAAACACTATTTGGCTCTTATGGCAAAGTAAGTTACAAAGGTAGGTGTGAAATTAAGCAGTCACATCTCAGCCCTCACGAAGCTTTAACATGTCACAGCTGATTACCCATCCAAGTGTCAGATAATGGTGATAAAACAAGCCTGGCTGGAAAGGCGTTTTCCTCAGATATGACTGTTTTTTTCTCACATCCACAACGCATCACCCTCATCTACACAAACATAAAGCACAAATACAGTATGCACAGCATAATCATGTAATCTTGGCTTGTTCTCCAGTTACCGTGTCTTCTGTCTGCTCGGGGATGGTGAGATGTCAGAGGGTGCTGTCTGGGAGGCCATGTCATTTGCCTCCTACTACCAGCTTGACAACCTGGTGGCCATTATGGACATCAACCGTCTTGGCCAGAGTGACCCTGCACCCTTGCAGCATCATGTAGAAAAATATCAGAAGCGTTGTGAAGCCTTTGGGTAAAATTGCATATGAGAAATCCATACTGATTTAGAGGCTGGTTAGCATCAGCTTATGGTATGGCTCTGATGGAAGACTGTATTTTCCTGTATTTTCTGTATTTCACATATTTACGTATTTCTTATTTCCTATATTTCACATAAATATGTGTGAAACATACCAAAAGCCTTTTAATGTGTGTGTGTAAATAGCTGGCATGCTATCATTGTCGATGGACACAGCGTAGAGGAGCTTTGCAAAGCTCTGAGCCAGCCATGCCACCAACCCACTGCCATCATAGCCAAAACCATTAAGGGCAAAGGCATTCCAGGTAAATATTGTCTTTCATCTGCGCACCCTTTGCCCTCATTTTAAAATAAATGATATTCAAAAGTACACTGCAGTTTTGCAGTCTGAATGGCACCTGCTGAGTAATGTGCATATGAATTAAATGAACATAAGAGCATTTTTTATGTTTTTTCAGCTGCAGAGGATAAGCTGGGTTGGCACGCCAAAACTCTGCCCAAAGACATGGCTGAGATGGTCATGAAGGATCTGCAGAGCCGTATCATGAGTAGCAGCAAGCACCTGTACCCACCTGCTCCTATTGAGGACTCCCCACCTGTCAGCCTAAGAAACATCAGGATGCCAAGCGCACCCAGCTACAAGGCTGGAGAAAAGGTCTGTGAAGTGTACATGAATGCAGTACTTTATTCTCCAGGTAGCAATGAATGAATCCCGAACAACTGTGTCTACAAAAAAGTTGGAATGTTGTATGAAATGTAAATAAGTTTGGATCAGACATTTGCAAATCATACAAACTCTGTGTTTAACTGAAAATATTACAAAGAAATGCACAGAAACTGTGAAGTTTGAGCCAAGTATGGGGTGGCTGTAGCTCGGGAAGTAGAGCAGGCCATCTACTCATCGGAAGATTGGTGGTTTGATCCCTGCCTGCTCCAGTCTGCATGCCAAATATCCTTGGGCAAGATACTAACCGATGCATCCATCAGAGTAGGAATGTTAGAAAGAAAGCACTTAAGCATAGAAAAAGGTGCTTGTATGATAAATAAATATTTGTAAGATGTGTATGATCAAGACAAGAATTCAAAAGCAATCATACTTGAACTTGTGCATCTATGAAGTAACAATTAAAACCAATTGGTATATAAATATATCATGTTTGATTGTAGTAAATGTTTTGAATTTGCATTTACTCGAAGCAAACACAATAGATTTTTCACAAAAGCAAAAGCCTGATTCATTAAAAATGAAAACATAGACAACGCTAACCAAACCAACTTTTGTTCATATAAGAACAGTAAAATGTGGTTTATGTTGATCATTGAGAGTCCTGGTTTTAAACCGTATTGCCTAAAGTCCAAATTATTCACACCCCCTTAAAAAGCTTGTGGTTTCAACTGCCGCCCAATACACAAAGCACTGGTTTTCTGCAACCACTTCTGCAGGTGGTTGGCCCACAGGAGGGTGGACCCATGTGGCTGATCCAGGCCCCATGGGCTAAGGCCTGGGAACCAGGTGCTCAGCAAGCCTGGCTTTTGGGGAACGGGGCTCATCTGTGTCTAGATTTTTCTACACAGAGGTGCTCTTGATCTGGTCCATCACCCAGAACTAAACTGCCTCGGAAGACCCAACCAGAGCAAAATGCCTCGAAAACATAGCTCCTGGGATCACTTAGGCATGCAAACCACTCCACAGAAGTAAAGAGCCAATTTGTGGAAGGATATATATTAAAATTAAAAAAAAAAAAAATGAATAAAACAGATTGTCACAAATTAACTTTCACAATTTGCACAGTTAATACATTAACATGAATTCAGTTATTAAAAATTGTTGATCGTAATATTTTTAATTTAATTCAGTACAGGGACAACAAAAGGGGAGGTTAGGCCTGATCACCACAGGCGTTTAAAGGATTTGTAAATCATTGTGTTCTGTTTTTCCTTTTGCAGCATCCAACCTTTTCAGGTTGTAAAAAGATTGATGATTGATGAATTTGGCCTCTGTTTCTCTGCAGATTGCCACGCGGAAGGCATACGGAATGGCACTGGCCAAGCTGGGACGCTACAATGAACGTGTTGTGGCCCTTGATGGAGATACCAATAACCTCACCTACTCAGAGATCTTTAAGAATGAGCATCCCAACCGTTTTGTTGAGTGCTACATTGCTCAGCAAAACATGGTATGATCTTTGGTGAAATTTATGCCTTTTTCTTGATAAAAAAAATATTTCTTCAAAAACAGATGTGAATCCTATCATTCTGTCATTTTTAGTTTAACGCTATCATTTCATTTTAAATTTAACAGAGTTGCTTTTTAATACCGATTCTTCTCAGTAAACTGCTCTTCGTTTGCTGTCTGCACAACCTAGCTTGCCACAGCTGCGAAACTGAGCTTATGTTATTAAATTATAGATGGCTTGTCTGTACCTGCCCTGTAATGTAAGGGTAGTCACATAAAAAACTCAAGTTCCTCCTTTTACATCAATGTGGCAGCTGCTGACACCAGTGGTTAGAAAACCCCTTTCTTTTGCTGCGGTCATCATTTTATCAGATCCTAATTTGAAGAGAGACAATCGAATGCTAATTTCTTGTCTTTTCATGTCCCCAGCAGCAGCCTGCTTCAATGTAGGTCAGGCATTTCCATGATGATAAGCAGTCATGACAAGTGTATTCAGAAGTAAAATATTAATCACTACAGAGGGTGGGACCATCTGGCTGAATGCATGAGAAAAGTCAAAAGTTCAAGGTTGCAATAAACTGTCGCTTATCGAGATGAAATTAAAAAATTATGCAAGACTCACCTACACTGAAAAAAAGGAAATTGGTTGGTTGTTGCATTTACAAAAGTCTAACTTGTAATTTGAACAAAATAATTTCATGTTTCTATGGTGAATGTAATTAAAACATGTAGGATCTGTTTGAAATTCAACAACTTAATTTGTTCTTGTTGAGATGACATGTCAAGGACAAACAGAAAATTCTGTTTCAAGCCTTGTAATCATAGTTTTCCTACTTTTGTTAATCCTGGAAGGACAGCTTTGTGGTGTGGTGGTTAGCACTGTTACCTCACAGCAAGAAGGACCTGGGTTCAAATCTACAATCCGGCTAGTTTGCAGTGGGTTTTCTTTTGGAACTCTGGTTTCCTCCACAGTTAAAGTCATGCAGGTATTGTAGTTAGGTTAGTTAGTGATTCTAAATTACCCGTGAATGTGAGCGCAAATGATTGTTCATCTCTATGTGAAAGACTGGCGACCTGTCCAGGGTGTACCCTGACTCTGGATTATTCCCCTAGCCCTCCTGCAACCCGAATAAAGATAGAGTGGAAGTTGTTGTAAATCCATTAACTTCTTATGTTTACCAGACTCTAGACTTTGTTGAACATTATGTAATATGAAGACAACATGTAATATTTAAGTGACCAAGTATTATTGGGGTAAAAGTTATTGAATAGATTTGGAATAAAGTGACAAAAATTGTGAAAGATTAAAATACTGAATTGTGTTAAGTTGTGTTGATTTAACTCAGTTGTTTAATTTTCTGCCAAAGCAAAACAGTTGTGTGCAACCAATGTCCACAATTGAATTAAGTAAATCCAACATGTTCCGTTTTTCAGTGTACAAAAACTTAATTAGTTATAAACAAAAACAAATGGAGTTTTGTTGAATTCATTTATGTAACGTCAGATGTTACTTTTGACAAAGAAGAGAAGATGTGGGACTGTGGAGAGGTTTGGAGACAGGGCAAAGGAAATTATTTGTAAGAGGAGGTATGCCACTGATCCTATCCATATGGTAAAATAAGCTTCAGAGATTTTTGCAAAACTTTCTGCTTACTGTGGTCTTTAGTTCAAAGAGGCCTTCAAATATGGTTTGCACTACAGATATTTTACCCTCTGGGTGATCTTTTTGTGGTGACGTTCTTGCAACCTGTGTCTCTTTAGTTTGGCACATGAAGGTTTCCTCGCTCGCAAAGGTACTAAGAAATAATGATTTCATTTCCCAGGTCAGCGTTGCGATGGGATGTGCTGCCCGAGAGAGGAATGTGGTATTTGCCAGCACTCTTGCTTCCTTTTTCACTCGCGCCTATGACCAGCTTCGTATGGCAGCGATCTCAGAAAGCAACATCAATCTGTGCGGCTCTCACTGCGGTCTGTCCACCGGTCAGTAGACTGCTGCCAATGAGCAATTCACATAAAAACCCTTCTCATACATGTCACCAAACTCACACCTTCACAAATTCACCCTCATTCCCTCTTACACTGAATCCAACCACTTCAGAGCACCCAGTTCCTCAGAATATATCCACAGCCTCCTTAATAAATGCATAAGTGTATACAAAGAAGTCTGTGTCAGTTTGTGAGTTGTTTCAATCCTTTCTATTTTTCCCCTCTAATGCTGTGTTTTCCTTGCCATTTACCCTCCTTGACCTTACAGCTATTACTCAAACTTCCCCCTTTTCTCCTTTCGTGTCTGCCCTGGAAGCTGTCAACAGGGAACCAAGTGTCCCTCTGTTAGTGCAGGTACACTGCATGCAGCCGAACTTTATGCTTGTGCACCTGCATGCTTCAGCTCACCTAACAAGTGGATAACTTTTGAAGATTTCCTCAGTGTTGAATGCATAAAATCAACTATAAATGTGTATGTTGCAGGAGAGGAGGGCCCTGCCCTGATGGGTCTGGAGGATGTAGCTATGTTCAGGGCCCTTCCCACAGCAACCATTTTCTATCCCTGTGATGGTGTGTCTACAGAGAAGGCTGTGGAACTGGCTGCAACCACAAAGGTACTTAAACAAAAATGGCAGCGTTACAGCTCCCCTACATGATCATCTATTGCGGTAATGATCCTTTCATTTTCCTTTTCATTTAGGGTGTTTGCTACATCCGAACCAGCCGCCAAGACTGTGCTATCATCTACAACAGCAATGAGGACTTCCATGTTGGACAGGCAAAGGTGAGACGCTATTTGTGCTTCTCTTAAGACAGTGAGAGATAAACACATGAGGCAGAAATGGCAGATTATTGTTCCAAAATAATCACTCGAAACACTATAGCTTATAGAGGGTACATTTCCTTCTCTTTGACAGGTGGTGTACCAAAGCAAGGACGACCAGGTCACTGTGGTGGCAGCTGGAGTGACTTTGCACGAGGCCCTTGCTGCAGCTGAACATCTAAAGAAAGGTCCGCAAGATATGTGCTGACACATCCAGAACAATTACAAGAAAAAACATTGTAATCCGCTGCTAGCTGGTCAGATTTGACCATTTATATCTCTATTTTTTTATTTAGAATGTATCTGTTAGACCATTGCTGTTCCTTAGAATAGGTTTTGAATGGTTCTGTGTTCAGTTTGTCATGTAAATGTTAGCCTGATCTTAGTTTTTGTGTTTCTTGCACAAACTATGCTTTCTTTATCAGGTTGGCAGAACTGCTATATTCTCCTATATTCAATCGCTGAGGTTCGGTTGACTGTATGATGTATCTTTATGTATTGTATTTTTCTACTAAAATTCATCTTCCAGAGAGGATCTCTGTCCGAGTGATTGACCCCTTCACAATCAAACCTTTGGATGTCAAAACGATCATCGACCACACACGTGCTACCAGGGGAAGGATCCTCACTGTCGAGGACCACTACTACGAAGGTAGGTTTATATAAAAGTTGCTCGGATTTTGCATATTGCATGCCTATTGCCAACCAAGCAGCAACAAGCTCAGTAGCATAATGCGGCTGCGCCTCGTCATTGGTGCATATCCTTGGAAGTGTTGTGGTGGCATGTTTCCATTGGTTCACTGATGTAGACGGGTTGTGCTGGCAATTGCTTATTGGCTGAGGGCTGAGACCGCCTGTCGTGTGCCTTCATTGCAGGCAAGGTATTGGTACTGTGGTGCATTTTGTAAGTGCGACAGCCATGGAGGCAGAGTGCTGTCAGATTTCCTTAGCTAAGCGGGTGCCCATGGGGCTGACTGTGACCTAGATAGCACAGACAGCTATGGCCTGTGCCTACTAAGAGAAAGGGGATGGGTGATGGCATGGACAAGGCTGGACAAAGGAAATTTAACAACTGTAATTTGTCTGATGTTGTGCATCTCATTCATTGTACATCTGGAACAGTTGTGGTGCAGCGTTCAAGGGGATCATTTTTACACTTAGCTGTAATGATTTTTTGTTATCCCTTTATGTAATGTGTGCACAGAGGCTCAGTGTTTTTGGATACTGTAATGGGAACCAAATATGCTTGAACTTCCCGCTCCATCTTTTTATTCTTAGACACAATTGGGCAGTACTTCAAAATTACAAATATAGTACTTGCTACATTATTACATCTACAGGAAATAATGTAAAACAATATCATTCAAGGGCATAATTTTTCTATATAGCTACCTTTATTTCATTTCATTTATTTACTTCTGAATTCAGGACTTTACACACACAGCCTGAGATGACCATGTTAGAAATGTCCCATCCTTATGACATCACATTGACCAGACAGTTAAAAATGCCTTTAAGTGGATTTGTCTTTCACATTTGTCTTTTATATATTCCTTTGTTGTTTTTTCACAGGTGGTCTTGGCGAAGCAGTGTCTTCAGCAATGGTCAATGAGTCTGGCTTCAGTCTGCACCGTCTCGCTGTGTCCCACATTCCTCGCAGTGGAAAACCCCACGAGCTGCTGAAGATCTACGGTATCGACCGTGATGCCATTTCCCAGGCCATTCGCAAGATGGTCAGCAGCTCTACCAATGCCAAGTAACTTTCTCCCTGCAACCACCTACCTATCCAGTTACACCCCTGAAGATAAGGCTAAGTAGTCAAGTATGTTTTCGATTCACATGGCACCCAACTCTTTGATTTTGTTCACAGTGAATACCCCTAAGTGTGTAGGCTACTAAAGTAATGTGATTTTGTGCTGTACACATTAAAGTAGAGTTCCATGTTTGCCTTCCTTTTTGTGTATTTATCACCAAAACTGAGACACACAAATCCATGCAACATGCATATCCTCACTGATAATACCAGCGTTGTTATAGACCCATTTCAATGATAGAAATGTGGACATAACTGACATTTTCATTGGTGGATGCTCACTATTAAAAAAAAAAAAGTGCGGTATTACATGTCTGCTGTGTGATGCTCTAATGTGTTCTTAATGCTCTTGGATTCATTCAACTGACAGTGGTTTTATATTGTTTTGCTATAGCTTGTAATACTGAATGGGGCATAGTTTTCAAGTCGGTGTTTATTATAGAGTGTGTGTGTCAGACAGAAACTAAGTGAGTTGTTGTTGTGAAAGACGGTAGGAAACAAAGTGAAAGAAATGTGTACACGTCATAAAGAGCAGTCATGCAGAGCCAGAATTTAAACATTCAGATGATTTCACTTTCATTTTTGTAGTTTTAAAATGTATTTCTATTCAGCATTGTCTTTCGTTATTGAAATTTCAGTTACCGTAAACCAACACACCTCAGTGTTCATTTGTGCTCTAGCACTGCTTTTGGACCTCAACAGCAGTGTAATCTTTACACAACATGGAGCAAAGACGAGCCACCCAGTGCTGATAGAGGATATAGTGGGCTGTGATGTTGAATAGCTAGTTACGTCCAGCGTGTCAGCCTAAGAACACTTTCTTTGTTACTTGAAATTTTGTATGTACCATACTTTCATGTAATAAAGCCCTCTGCATTTGACTTTGACCATTTACAATAGTTTCTGTTCGCCTTTGTGTTGACGTGTGTTATTTAAGCACTGCTCATAAACAGCACTCTGCAACTATAATGGGAAAGTATCTATGAAATTTATGAACAGCCATCAGTGTTAGCATGCATTGGTATGAGACAGGCCCATCTTATGAAAGTCAGATGAACTTCAGTGTATTGGTATAACATACATTCACAAGATTGCAGAGACATTTATAGTGGAAAAAAAGAGGAAACTACAGTGTTTGTTTCTACAGTGACATAAAACGTCACCATCTCATCATCTTAAATACCACTTAAATAGCTTCCTGTAAATCCCCCCACTGTAATTTTTAAATCACTACCACCAGGCTCTCGTTCTCTCTCTCAGCTCCCTGTTCAAAACAAACAAATGCATTTTTTTGGGTCATACAAATCCCAACTTTCAAAAACATTTAAAAACATTGAATGAATTCTGCAGAAGTGCTCCTAAAACTTGTACTAGCATGCCCCCTTCAGGAGCGAATAAAAAAAAAAAAAAAGACATCTACCACCACACAATTCATATCAGTCATAATCGATTAAAAAAATGAGTTTAAAGTTTAGTTAAATGAAGATCAGTGCCATAATATAAGAAAACCCGTGTTTGTTTGTAGATCAAGCATTCTGACTGAACATATTTCCTCTCCATATTTCCCACTGGCCTTCTACACTCTTCACCCTAAACTTTGATGAGCACTGCTCTTTACACAGACTGTGTTCTACAGGAGGAATGTGCAAAAATAGTTTTTAAAGAGGACAAACCTCAGAGAGCTGTATTTCCGTTTTGCTCCTCTAAGAGCAAATGTTATGATTCCACATCCATACGATAGTGTGTAAACTGAAAAACACAATATTTAACCACAGTTAAAACAGTATATCCCCTGAGTATCTGAATATTCCATGTATTCTATGAAGTCTTATATGTAAAGTATTGTGGTCTTACCATGATATGAGTGGAGGTGCAAGATAGCAACAAATAGTGCAACAGCAAATCCCCAGTAGGTATCTAAGGAGAGTTTGATGGTAATGTTTAGCTTTTATACAAAACCAATCTAAATATGGACTCTGATGTAAAATTAGGATTCTGTCTTTGATATAGCAGCAGGAAGCACCTTTGTTGTCGTAGGGAGCACCTTTACATCTTTTAGTATGGGCAGGCAGGTCTGAGCAGGGTAGAAAAGTCAACACACACATTGTGACAAGCAAAACCTGCAGTGCATTATGTAAAATTACATTTTTCTTTTTGGAAAAACATTTTGCTTTAAATTTTCGTGTGAGTTTTATAAAAACTTCTACTTACCAGTAAAAATGCCCAGAATCTCAAACGCTATGGTGCAAAATATACCAAGACATACTGGAACGCCGAGTGCTGAAAGTGAAAGCAAAAATAATAAATGGGTCGTTAATCAGTCTTGGCTCAGCCAGGGGTTAATTACTTTGAACAGTGGCTTAAAAAGTGTAACTTACTTCGAAATGGCCTATAGAAAGCCATTCCACATCCCAGTCCAAAGCAGATTGAATAGAAATGGTAATATTTATCTGAAATGTTCAGAATAATAGGTTTCAAATGAATATTCTACACAAAGGAACATTTCTGCCAAATCTGTTGATAATAAATAAACATAATAAATATACATACAGTGTTGATAAAAGTCAAAAATTAACTTCCTTTTGTACTCCTGAAAAAGAAATGATCAATAGCTTGATGGATAAAAAATACAACATGCCGCTGCTTGATAGGAAATAAGAAAAAAAGCATTTGAGAGAAAGTGAAAGCAGCAATATACACACTGTTTAGACAATTTGTTATAAATATAACAATGTGTCTACACAGAGCAAAAGCTACAATCGTAGATAGAAAACCTCAGCGAAAGGCAGAAACGCAGGTGTACACACCATTTCAGCTCAGCTGCTCCTGAAGTGCCCAGGCAGGTGTAGCAATACAAAACAATCAGCATTCAGTAGACAACTTCCTCAAACTGCTGCCAAGGACTGTCACTACCAAGAACGGAAGTCCCGCTGACACAGTTTTTCTTTCACATTCACGTGTATCAAAGGTTAAAAACAATAAGATAGTGCTCTGTTACCTTGTGAAGAACTAGATTTGAATCATGTCCTCAGTTGTTTGGCATTCAAATAAATTTTAAAAAAGCTTCTTTTTTTTAAATTTTTACTGTAATTTTTACACAGAAAAGCTGACACTCTTGCACTCTTTGATCATATTACCACAACCTGGTGTCAGTCCACATAGTTCCTTTTTAGTTACAGATGCAGATTTGTCAGCTGCACATCCATGACCCAAATCTCCCATTGTATCACATCCCAAGGGTGCTCTATTGGATTGATATCTTATGACTGTGGAGGTCATGTGAGTACAGTGAACATGTACAAGAAACCAGTTTGAGATCGTTTGAAGACGGTTATCCAGCTGGAAACAGTCAATAGAAGATAGCCACAGTGTGATCATAAACAGATGGGCATGGCAAACACCAGAATTCAGGTAGACTGTGGCATTTAAATGATGCTCAGTTAGTACTAAGAACCCCAAAGTCTTCCAAAGAAAATATCTCTCACACCATTGCGCCATCAGCATTAGCATGAGCAGCTGATACAAGGCAAGATGGATCCATGCTTTCATCTTATACCAAATTCTGTCCCTACCATCAGAATGTTTCAGCAGAAATTAAGACTTATCAGATCATGCAATGTTTTTTCCAATTGTCTATTGTCCAGTTTTCTGTTCCTAGCTGCCACTTGTGTGGAACCCGGTGTGGTCTTCTGCTACTGTAGCTCATCTTCTTCAACGTTGCACGAGTTGTGCATTTAGAGATGCTCTTCTGCACACCTTAGTTGTGGTGAATTGCCATTTGAGTTACCGTTGCCTTCCTATGAGCTTGAAGCAGACATCAACCATGCTCACTGGATATTTTTCTGTAAATTCTAAATATGGTTGTGTGCGATAATCTCAGTAGAGCAGCAGCCATCAATCATGAAACTTAAATGAAATTCACCTAACTCACCTTTCTTCCACATTCTGATGCTCAGTTTGAACTTCAGCAGATAATATTGGCCACGTCTACATGCCTGGATGTATTAAGTTGCTGCCATGTGATTGGCTGATTTGATATTTGCGTTTACGAACAGTTGAATAGGTGTACCTAATAAATAAAGTGACTGAAAACCATATTTCTATAATTAACTAATCTACTGTTCATTCGACAAGTGAGTATAACAAAAATACCAATAAACTCTAATAAAGATCCTAATAAATATGCAATGTAATTATAGTTGCAGTTTCACAGTTGATTCTCTAGATGGCGTTTCAGTAAACTGTGGGGTCCTGTCTCGGCAGACGCAATGCATTCTGGTACTTGAAGTCAATGCGGCTTCATAAGCAAGGAGTCCTTGAGGTAGCGCGCCTCACTTAAAACTACATTTCCCTTCATAGTCATGCTGATTTGAATGCCGTGTAGGGGGAGCTTTTTTCTAATCGATGATCTCAACTGAAGTTTCCTCTGTCAGCTTCAAGAAGGGACAGAAAAATATCGAGAATGAGCAAACTGTTGTCCAGTTTGAGCTCTGTCGAGGTCCGCAGTGAAAGAAAGCCCGGGAAACTAAACACAGTTTAAGCCCAACAATGCGCCCCAAACAAAGAAGGCAGTGATTTGCGGTCTTGGTGGTTTGCTCCGCTAGTCAGGGCTGGGTCCCGTTACAGTTGGGAGTCGGCGGCTCGCCAAGATGTCTATGGAAGAGCAGGAATATCCTGAGGCGGTACTGGTGACAGAAGCCGGGCCGCAGTGGCTCCAAGCCGAAGTGGAGCGTCTGACCCGGGAGCTTCGCGAAACGACCCAGGAGAAGATCCAGGCGGCTGAGTATGGGCTGGCGGTGCTGGAGGAGAAACAGCAGCTCAAGCAGCGATTTGATGAGTTGGAGACGGACTACGAGACGGTCCGACAGGAACTGGATCAGCTGAAGGAGGTAACCCGAGGTCACCGCCACGCAGCCAGATATAAGTCCTGGCATCAGTCAGTATGTGAAGGCGAGGAGAGCAACTTAGTGCATGTTATAATAGTAGCGCGGTGGGAATTTAGAGTGACATCGGGGATCAAACTAGAAGCAGTCGGTAGTGGGGTTTGCTTCCTCTGAGCCCCAGCCATGTCTATTTATATCCCTCCTGCCTCCTCAAATATTATATGAAGTTTGAAATATGCATAACCACCTCCAAGCAGAAATATTGCAGTGTTACCTAATGTTGCCTCGCCTTAAAGGATGAAAACTGTCATTAGTTTTGTTTACTTGCCTTTACTTGCTCCAAAGGCTGAGGCCTTGAAATCAGACTGTAGCTGCAGTGGCTTATGTCACATTTAAGCCTGTTTGGCCAATTTGCTGTTAACCTGTTTAAAAATAACATAGAAGTTTTTCCAGTGGTGAAATCATAAAAAAATTAAGTTAATAACACTGAATATCTGTGTTTCTTTTAATCTCCTAATAGCTTGTCTGTTGAGACATTTTTAACCCACAGTGTCAGCTAACCCCTAGGCCCTTCAGTTTCACAGTAGAGGAATAACCTCTACAGCTAAATATGACAGGTGACGGCATCTATCAATCTAGTAAACATTAAGCTAAACAAAGATAACTTGGCAACACTTTTTCACAGCAACTCATAAGATGCACCGCCAGCCACTGAGATCCTAACATGTGGGAAAATCTGTCTGTATTTCATTAGAGAATAAAGAAGTGTGTGTGTTGGGGGTGGTTGGGAACTTCCCTTCAGTTCAGTCTTAAGACTGTTGTCACATCCAGTCTATCAGTCAGTAGAGGAAGTGCATCCTAAAGCACTTCCACATTGCTGTCTGTCAGCTGTATGTCTAAATGTCCAATTTCTATTATTAGTGTCCTTCAGTGTTTGTGTTCACATGAAATGGCGATAGGATAGGTCATTGTGTGTAGGCTGGGCTTAAATGGGTCGCAGTCTTGTTAATACCTGTATACAGGAAATCTAGTCTAATATCATGAAATGTAAATTAAAAAGGAGGATGTGAGATTTTTGCCACTACCGTTAATTCTCTGGTTTATAGATTATAGTTGCATCACGAAGTGACTAATTGTTGTGGTCATTTACTTAGTATCTCATGATTGTGACAGTTTCCCGCTTACTACAGTACATCGCTGAGAGTGATGTAGGTAAAGGAATCGTCCATCCTCGTCCTTTATCAGCCTCCTATCTATTCACATCATCATGACTGACCATGACTGTGATCCTAGTTACACAGATCTGTTTGTCTGACTGAGAATTGGCCGGAAAAAGACATCTAGCTCTGCAGTGAGGTCCATTTGCTCTTACATCCCTACTTAGTAACTGTTGACTTAATGTGTGTTTGGCTGTTTAGTACGTAACTGTGCAGATATGGCATCAAATTATTCATCAATTTACTGCTATTCTGAAAATTAGTTCACATTGCACCTGCTTAGTAAAACTATTCAACTGACATTTCAAAGACTGTTCCTAGTAGCTGGTTAAAGATTGAAAGTAAAACACATGCTGCAGCTTTGGGAGTATTGCTAGCCATTTATCCAATCTGTTTTAAAGTAGATAAATATTTATTTTATAATATCAAAGCAATATCTATACAGATTTGTCTTTGATGATTATTTGAACAGTGTTTTTTAATTGCAGAAAAACACAGACCTGTCAAAATGTCAATAAAATTAAAATTTCTGACACATTTTGAAATTTACATTTGAGTACTTCTGTAATCCTCAAGTGACTGAACTGTTTTACCAAGTGGTGGTCATGTATGAAGCCAGAGTATTTTATTTTATACTGGATACTTTTTTTTAAGATTCTATATTTTAACATAATATTCTATCATTTATTTATGACAGATATGCTGCAGTGCTCTATTTTTATTAGTCATGGTTTCATGTATTACTGGGCTTCAAGCATTTACAAATACACTTGAAAGCAGTTAGTTTTTTGTTTATGGCCTATGTGCTTTAATTATCAAAAACCGTGAAAAGTCATCACATCCACTTTTTTTAGTCTATCTTTGTGATTATGCAGATTGTACTGTTCTGTATCCTATAGTAGAGCATGACTGCTGTAAGGCTGTCACTTCACTATTGTAGTTTCTCACAGACCATCTCTTATTCTGTTACAGTATAATTGTTGTCTCTGCTAGTTTCAGTATTTATCGGTATTTCATGTTTGATGTTTTTTGTGCTAATGAATGTCTACATCCATAAAGGCTCTGTCATCATCATCATTAAATCGAGAAACAAATTCATGTTAGGAAACATTTTATCATTAAAAAAAATCAGTTTGGCCAAAATTGTTGTATAAGTTTCAAATGTAATCCGTGTTTGCAGCAAAACTCTTCATAAAAACCAAAGAAATAAACGCAGTGAATGTAGCATGTAACCATGCATCACCAATTTAACTACAATTTTATTTAGAGTGATGAGTAAGAACTGATACTTATCGTGTTTATTTCCTTATCTGTGGTTTCATTTCCTCTCTTGAGATGGAGAATTTTACTTAGGTCATTGTTATTAGAAAGAGCTGTCCAGTACCCCATACACACACATTTGTGATATTTTCTGAAATGGTAGATCTTTATTTAACTGAAGTCTCTAACTAGTTATTTTGGCCATGCTCGTGGTTGTGTGCATGTGTCTTAAAGCAGGTTTGTAACAAATCCTTAATCAAACATGTTTGTTCTATTGCTTTTTCTGTCTGTCTTTAGGCCTTTGGACATGCTTACTCAACCCACAGAAAGGTGGCAGCAGATGGGGAGAGCAGAGAAGAGTCATTGATACTGGAGTCTGCCAGTAAGGAGGCTCTCTACCAGCAGAAGGTCCTGGAGTTACAGAATGAGCTTCGACAGTCCAAAGCTTCCCTTGCCAGTGCACAAGCTGAAAATGACCGCCTGTCATCCATTGCTCTGGAAATGAGAGAGGTAGGTATTGAGACTGCTGCAATATGAATTTCTTATCACGATTTACACTCAAATGCTCACTTTAACTCATGTTCAGCATTTTCTTATCATAGTATATGGTCAGCCAAAGTTTGAATCGGCATCTTTTATGTGTCATCATCGGAGATCTGCTATTTGCAGCACATTTGGGAAATCAGTGAAAGCTTGTAATGCTAACTGAAGTTGACTTGTAGACTACGAAAGGTTGCCAGTGTTGGTTGTGAGAGAGCTGCTTCTTATCATGGGGGAGGGCCAGTTTGCACTGAGCCCAGCAGGAAAGATGATGTAATGGTCCGCAGTGAGTGACACAAAGGATGTCCTCCACCGGGGCTCTCTGTAGAATGCATTGGTAAGTGGACCATGTCCTCCTTCCGCCATTGCACATGGCTGCCAAAGACTTGTGGCATGTGAAGCACTCTTGCCCTTATTTTAACTCATTTGCTGAACTATTGCAAGCGTGTAGTTTGTGGTTTACACTGCATTTGCTAATGGTGAACATAGGTTTAAATTAAAGGTCATCCAGTTGTCCCCGTTCTTGTGTGCAGAATTCAGAGCTGGCAGAGCTGCAGCGCAGTCAGCTGCGAGATGACATCAGAGAGTACAAGGTTCGGGAGGCTCGACTGCTGCAGGACTACAGCGAGTTGGAGGAGGAGAACATCTCACTTCAGAAACAAGTGTCTGTGTTGAAACAGAACCAGGTGAGACTGGCCATAAAACTCAAGTTTTGTAGTGGGTGGAAATCATTCAGAAATAGCTGTGTTGTTCATGTTTTTATGAGTCAGACTAACCATATTATCATTTTGGTTCTAATATCGCTACACAGTCATTATGTCATTTCCTTACAATTTAAAAATATGAGCACACACCAAATTTTACATTCAAAAAATGGGTCTGCGTATAATATTTTGGCCAACCACGATGCACTCATGCCTGTTTCACAAATTATAACAGATGCTGCTTACTTGTGTAAAAGTATTAGCTGCGTTATTTATATTTTTGGCTGTCTCTACAGGTGGAATTTGAAGGTCTAAAGCATGAGATCCGCCGCCTGGAGGAAGACACCCAGTGTCTGCACAGCCAGCTGGAGGAAGCAATGCGTCTGAGAGAAATTGCCGAGCGGCAGCTGACGGAAGCTTTAGAGACCATCAAGACAGAGCGTGAGCAGAAGGCCTCGCTGCGCAAAGAGCTTTCCCACTATATGACCATCGGCGGCTCCGTGTACAGTAGCTCTTTCAATATTTCCATCGATAACCCCAAACTCCACGAAGACCCTTCAGCCATCAATGAACCGGACAATGATGATCTAATAAGAGGCTTTGAGAACGGCTTGGTTAAATTGAGCGAAAGTGATGAAGACAATAGAACTGCAGTGAACAAGAGAGGAGAGGGCTTCAAACCAGTCCCTAGCTTGGTGGACGACCTGCTGAGTGAGCTCAACATATCAGAGATACAGAAGCTGAAACAACAGCTGGTGCAGGTATGAGATCCATCAGATGCACTTGGATCAAGAGCCATCATTATCTGACTGCAGCATACCTGATGCCATGATTTCTCATTCAGTAAAAAGCCGAAGTTCTACTGTAGATGTCTTAGAAAGGCTGCCATGCTATTTTCACTAGATGATTATCGTGGCCAAAAGAATTTAAGATCTTATCACAGGAGTTTTGAGAGAACAGGAAATGCTCTCAGTCTAATGCATCCCTAACTTTATTTGTCGCTGTGTATTCTGTGGATCTAGAGCGTAAAAAGGGCAACTGGGCTAAACCAGCATGGACAAATGTCACCCATGTGCGCAGTAACTCAGTTTGTATACAAAATATCATTTATACAAAATAAAACAGCGTGCCAAACTACAGTTACTAGATAAGAACACCACAAACTGTGTGGGGTTTATACAAATCTACTAGAAAAGTAGATAACAAACTAAGTAGCTGAACTAAATCTGTAATGTAGTGATACTAAATTACTAGTAATCATCAGGATTGGCAGGTCACACTGAGATAGGTATTATTGGGTACACCTTTAACTGAGTCACTCAAAAGTTCCTGAAAGGTTGTTAAGAAACTTTAATTGCACTCTGTCACCTGGCCAAAAAGGCTGTTCCTGTTTTGTTCCTTCTCTCTTTTTTTCTATAAAGTTCCCTAGCTGACTAATGAACTCTTTATCTGTATTTCTGTAGGTTGAGAGGGAGAAAGTTGCCCTGATCAACTCTCTGCAGGAGAGCCAGAAGCAGCTGGAACAGGCCTATGGGACTGTGTCCGAGCAAAAGGAAACGGTCAACAGGTTGACTGAAAATCTAAGTGCAATGAGAAAACTTCAGGCCAGTAAGGAGCGGCAGTCTGCCCTCGACAGTGAGAAAGACAGGGACAGTCATGACGACGGAGACTACTATGAACTGGACATTAACGGACCTGAGATTCTGCAGTGTAAATACACCGTTGCAGTGTCTGAAGCTGGAGAACTGAGGCAAGAGCTGAAAACACTAAGGGCGCAATATCAGGAGTGTCGAACCCAATATGAAGATGAGCGAGCGCGGCTGGAGAGCGACGTCCAGGACTTGAGGTCAAAGCTGTCGTCCTTGGAGAAAATTAGCCAAGCAGATAAAGCGGCGATGTCACGTCTGGAGAGGGAGCTCCGTCTGGCCAGCGAAGCTGCAGGAGAATCACTTGGCAGCCTTAATGTGGCGCAGGATGAGCTCGTAGCCTTCAGTGAGGAGCTGGCCAATCTCTACAACCACGTGTGCATGTGCAACAATGAAACCCCTAACCGCGTCATGCTCGACTATTACAAGGAAGGCAAGGCCATCGTAAGAAAGGGGCAAGAAGCAAAGGATCACCAGTCAGTACTTCTCACTAACGGGTTAATCAGTGAGACTGAATCTGGAAAGTCCGACTCCAGCAGCGCAGCAGTTACTGCAGCTCCAGCACATGAGCACCGGCCAGAACCCATGAACATCTATAACCTTGTCGCTATTATCAGGGACCAGATCCGCCACCTGCAGCAAGCGGTGGACCGCACCACAGAGCTGTCACGTCAGAGACTTGCCAACCTGGAGCTGAGCACAGTGGCTGACAAAGACAAAGAAGCGTGCATGGAGGAGATTCTCAAACTGAAATCCCTGCTTAGTACCAAAAGGGAGCAGATTGCCACTCTCAGAGCTGTTCTCAAGGCCAACAAACAGGTGGGAGGATGGTTTGTGTATGTGTCAGTGGAACGATGTTTATTAATGCACACATAGAATAGCGATGCAAAAACCACAGAATTTAAAAATTGCAGAACTTTGCATTAATCTTTTTATGTTGTTCCCCTCAGACAGCTGAGGTTGCTCTTGCCAACCTCAAGAGTAAGTATGACAGTGAGAAGACCATGGTGACTGAGACTATGATGAAGCTCCGTAATGAGCTCAAGGCTTTGAAAGAGGACGCAGCTACGTTCTCATCTCTCCGGGCCATGTTTGCTACAAGGTACGACACATACTTTGAATGTAAATCAGCCATTATGTACATAAATTGGGGAAATATAATTTAAAAATAAATACCGTAATTCCCGGACTACAGAGCGCACCTGATTAAAAGCCGCATGCTCTAATTTGAGAAAGAAAATCAATTTTGTACTTGTACAGGCCGCACCGGATTTTAAGCCGTATGCGTTTCACTCGTAATATGAGATATTTACACAGAAATATTACACGTGAGGATTTTTAACATTTAATTTAATCCGTAAAGTAACATAAACATGGTAACATAAACGTTAAGGTAACATACAAAAATACATACTGCAAATGCTTTTTTCCCTCGAACAGCGCCTGTAACACGGCTACCTTTAAGTATACTCACATATCAGTAACACACAAATTACCTTGCTTATGGTTTTTTTACGGAACAGTGCACAAACAACATTACAACGTCTCTTAACAACCGGTAAAAATATATACCGTATATATACTACTTATCAATTTTATTGGTCTACTGTTACCAGGCAAAATGTTTTTGGCCGCATGGAAAAAAAAAATGCATTAGCTGCACGTCAGTATAAGCCGCAGTGTTCACAGTGTGGGGGAAAAAAGTAGCGGCTTATTACCCAAAAACTACAGTAAATAAATAAATCAGGTGGCTCAGACCAAACAAATCCTTCTCTGTTACAGGAGACATTAAAAAGAACATTGATATAGATTTGTCATATTTCTGCTTCTTAACTCAAGAGAAAATATTTTGCATTTCTGTGTATTTCTCTGAGAAAGATGCAAAGCATTGTGGGAGCAGTCTGATGTAATACTTGTGCAGTCAGTTAGCGTGGTAATCATCCTCCCATCTGGAAAATGCAGTCTGGGGAATCATGACAGCCGCAGTAGTTTGAGGCAAATTGCTCCACCTGCTGGCAGTAAAGTTTACCCCCTCTTCTCTTTTCTTCTCTTCTCTTCTCTTTTCTTCTCTTCTCTTCTCTTCTCTTCTCTTCTCTTGCGTCTTTTTTCCTCTCAGGTGTGATGAGTATGTTACACAGCTGGATGACATGCAGAGGCAGCTGGCTGCTGCCGAGGATGAAAAGAAGACGCTGAACTCTTTGTTACGTATGGCCATTCAGCAAAAACTCGCATTAACTCAGCGTCTAGAGGATTTGGAGTTTGACCATGAACAAGCGCGCCGCAACAGCGCCACAACAGTGGGAGGCAAGGCCAAAACGAAGGGCAAGGGAGCCTCTTCCAGCCGCAGTGTAAGTCATGAGCTGTAATGCAGAACGACCTCTAAGGCACAAAATTTCAGCGAAGGCCAGCTCTTCTAGATGCTTTCAAAAAGTTAAAAAATAAATAAATAAATAATTAAAAAAAATATATATATATATAAAATTTGGGTCAGAATAACTCTTTCTTTTACTGGTAGGCTCGATATGCAGCATTGAGTTATTTGTTTAGGTTTTGTTTTTTGTTTTTTTGGCTTGATGAGCACATGACGTGCTAAGTATAAGCAGGTGTAATGTGGAAAGAGGAAGAACTTGTCCCCTGTGGTAGCCTAATAGGCTATTGTTGATTCATGATTGAACCCTGCATGCAAAGCACACTCAACACCCGTGTTGTGTATCTCACTTAATGCAGGAGAAATTGAAATTAATTTCATTTTTTTCTCTTTTGTCTTTGCAGTAAACTCATGAAGTCAAGTGTCCTTAACGAGGTCCGTCAGGTTATGCATGTCGGTGGCCAGTTGTCTGCTCTCCTGGTTTCTCCACTCTCAATCACGGTCCATATCATCATGTCACTACTAAGATGAGAATATATCAAACAGTATTAGCCAAGAGCCTTGTTTTAGAGTGCCAAAACAGCTATTTAAAATGGCATCAAATTCTATGAAAACTGCAGAAAATAACACACCAGCTACCCGGTGCAGTCCATCAGTCTTCCAAAATATGAACCACTATGATTACTCGACCGGTGGAATAGTCACAATGGGTGTTTTGTGGGTTACTGAATGCCTGTGTTACCCTGACTTAGCACTTTTTTATTTTACATATTTGCTCCAAGCTTATTCCACTTTCTAAAATGATGCTAACTGTTTCAAGTATTGTATAATGTTTGTACTCTGTGTGCATGCTTGTCTTCCAACATACCTTTAACCTTATTTATTTCATAGCAACAAAGTCACAGATTGCTTTAAAGGCAAAAGCAAGTCTCTGATTTTGATGTCCGTTGGCCTTAGATTTAGTATTTGACAAATACTGACAGCCAGAATTCTTGATAACCGTGTCTTCTGTCGTGCTGTATTGTCATAACTCTATGATCCTGCAAATATGAAGCTTCAAATATGGGATCTTAACTACATTGTGTATCACTATGTTCCTAACAGATAAGGCAGAGCGGTTACAAATTAAAAGTATGCTCGTTATGTCTGGAAAAAGAATAAAAATGCAAATCTTATTTAAGGATTTATAAGTTAAGGTCAGATGTATAGTATTCATAAACTCTATTCATGATAAAGAATTTTTAAAGTTACTGTTTTAATACAATTTTTTGTAAAGCTTTTCAAATAAGTCTGCAGTGCCATTGTGTGTTGTTTCTTTATACAAGTGCCACGTTCAGACATGACAACAAAAAAGAACCCTAAGTGTTTGTGCTATATAATAATATTTTACATCTTGTTGCTCACATTATTGGTCCTAATTGATTGCAGTTTTTACTATAACTGTAATTGTATTTATTTGTCTCAGTTCATTCAGACTACAGGATTTGAAATCCTTTTTATTTTGTAAGGGAGTGTGCATTTAGCTGGCAGGTTGAGACTTAAAAAAGTACTGAAATGGAGAAAAAAAAAAAAACACAAGCAAAAATCCTAATTGTAAGATCCTGTCACTGCTTCCTGTTACAGTATGTCTGGTGAAGAAATAAATCTAACTTTTACAATTCTGATGGTTTTTGTTTTTTTGTTTTTTTGTTTTTTTTACTCACCCCTCATGTCTTTATTTTTCTAGGAAACATCTGCAAACATACATGTAAATATAAGTATATAAGGCAAAATGAGCTCTCATGCAATTGAGGCTTGAGTGAACAGCAGAAGAATAAACTGAAGGGCCAGGTGCAGCTCTCAGGTCCTGTGTCAGGTCTCTGCTGGATTTTTCCCATTTCCTAAGGACATGACTTCAAGATACTGTTCATCTGCTGTAAATAGTTTTTTCTCACTTTGTCCAGCTTCCTCAGATTTATTCAGCTAATAGCTCTGTGGGAATCACATGTTGGTGCAAAATGGTATTTTGTGGTTGTCAAACTATGTTATCTTCTGCATTTTTCTTATATTTACCAAAAGAAATGGAAAAGAAATGTGTTTTTTCCAGCTACTAGCAAAGTGACTAAAAATACTATTTAAAATTGGTTATCTGGCATGTTACGTGTAAACACAATGCTGCTTCATCCCTTGAGTTCGGATACCCATTTTATGCTTGAATGACTCATTGGTCAGTGATGGACTATATCACATCTAACATTAGCAACATTATGCACGCTATTAACATTAAGTGAAACTAGGTGGTTTTACATAGAGCTCTCATTTTGCACTTATGTGTATAGACATATAAAGTATACATCAGTTATGATCCAAATAGATCCAAATAAAATTGTTACAGTTCTAATTAGTTACAGCAGTAGCTACATTGTATAAAGTTGGTTGTTAGGGGGTCTTTGCGCTGAAAAGGGTTCTTTTTCCTTAATGGGAGACGTTGACGTAAGGCCATCCCTGCCGGCGGCATGACGTCAGCGGGCGTGTCCAAAAACAGAGGGCACAGGGGACTCTGCAATGGGAGGTTTGTGTATTTCTTTACCTAAAATAACAAATAACGCTTATTCTACATTATCTAGCCCTCAGTTTTGCTATAATATGACCCGATTAGCTCGGAGTGACCAATATTACGACAGCAGTGGCAAGCTGAAGTTTGCGCTTTGCCAAAGATAATGTGACGTCTCATTCCAAGTCATGTTCGGGACTTTGAAAAGTTTCTTAACTTACACGTTTGACAAAAACGTGTGTACGGCCACATTCCATTTTCGCCACGCCTCATACTCCACTCTTGCTAAAGTTTCGAGAGAGAAAAAAAAAACTGGCTTTAAAGTTTCTTTTCTATGAGTAAACCACTGCCTACTTACGTACCCTTCCAATGAAAAATGCTAGCCTGTTGACAAACAACTGCAGATATACCGAATGGGTTTAACGCCTCCGTTTACACCGACAGACAGTTTTTGTGAGCAGCTCACAGAGGACAGCACCTCCCTCAAACATGACCCGAGACTGGACACAGAAGTCGTGGATAAACTCATCCTGCAGCTCAACAGAATCTACCCGCAGATCCTCACTGACAAGGAGGCAACCAAAGTGAGTCATCCTCAGCAGCCATTTACTGTCTCTGTGGCATACTGACAGTGGTGCGACGGAATAACATTCAAGTAAAACAATGTTAAAAAAAAAACATCGAAGTTGTACTGCTTTAGAAATACACTGTGGTGTTTATTAGTGAATTTACAAGTGCATAATAAAACCAGTCAAACAGCAACAGAATGGCCATGAGCTCACATGCTGTATAAACTATGCTGTTATTACTAGTTTGATCACTTGCATGCAGCATTTGGTTTCGCTATAACTGTTTATGGTAGCTGCTATGGTTTATACAGTGGTTGCTAGGGGTGTAACAATATAGAAACCCAGACCAAAACCACTATTCAAACATCTGCATACCTGTATCACAGTTTCATCTTTCCTTACTGTGATATATACCTGGAGGTGTTAATGTCTGGTTAAAGCTGTTGTGTTCAAAGATCATTAAAGTGTGCACTGATTGGAACTACATCACAATAACGGATGTTTTTTGTTCATGCTCAGTTATAAGAAAGTTGTCAGGTCTGTGGTTTAAAAAGAAGAAGAAGAAGGAAAGAAAGCGGTTTTGGAGAGTTGTTATAATTGTAGTGATTGCAGATTTTCAGAACCTCATTCTGAAAATGGAACCATAGTCAACAGGATAGCAGGAGTAAAAGAAAGAAAAGTGTGAAGCTGCATAAAATTAAAATGCTCAAGCATCGTCAGGTGCCTTTAATAAAATTGTATTTCAGCAGGCACACTTACATAGACTAGTTTAAATTCCAGTAATAAATGTATTTATTTATGTCCCATCGCTTCAAGTGAAAATATTTCTACACAGACACCTGGAAAGCATTCATGGTTCAGGAAATCTCGAGGTTAAAACACCACAGTGAATGATTTCAGTGTAAGATTAACAAATAATATCTGTTGTTAACTGTTGTCCAGTTCCGAAACTTGGATGTACCCACAAGTGTTCGACTGGGTGAGCTCTTGACACACCTACAAGGGAAAGGAGAGGAAGCATGCAGGGAATTTTACAGGGCTCTTCACTTGCATGTTGAGGAGGTCTACTACAGTTTGCCTACAAGGCTTCACCTCAGAGGTTCGTCTCTGAAATGGCTTATACTCATATCATACCACTTTCATACATATCAGTTTTTTTGGAGGTTATGGGAGTAATTGTGGTCATATATGTAGGCATATTTTACATTTTATTCCATCCTGCTTCCAGATTCCTTGGATCCACTCAAACTTCCACGGGTCATCAAACAGAGACATGCTTTGAATGACAGAGGTAAGATTTGGAGGGAGGGTAAAGAATTAGTGCCAGCATGTGTGCCATGTAATATACAGTGTAATTTATTTATGTATATAATTAAGAAACAAAACTATAAAACATAAACAGTGATGCTGCTTTTAAGCTATGAGGGCTTTCCAAATATTTAAAAAATAACTTTCAAAACTGTGACAAAACTATTCAAGGCAAAACTTGTATCTAATTATTTAGCACTGATATGATACCGAATTTTTTTATGTGCTTCCTGTTTTGCAGGTCCCCTCTTCTTTATGGGCTGTTTCACTTTTGTAGTGGGAATGGCTTTCTTCTATTACTACAGTGGTAAATTTGTTTCTCCCAAATTTTTTCACATGACTTCACCTTACTGTTGCAGTAATCAGATATTGTCAGGATTATATAAATGCTCATTTTAATAGTGTGAAACCAATTTTCAGCTTTTCCAGAGGTAAATTTTATTTCTTTCTTATTGTGTAGAAGCTAAACTGACTGGAGGAAGCCGGGCACTCGGGATGGCTGCTCTTGGACTGAAAAGAAAAGCTCAAGAAGTTCTTATATGGTACACTGAGGAAAGCCTCATAAAGTAAAGGGAATCTTCAGTTGTTCTGCTCTTGCTGCTTTTACCAAAGCACAACACACTATATATTTTCAAGGGTTTTAAGGTAATTATGTACACAGTGTAAATGATATATACGTTTATTTTGCTTGTTGGAAGTATCCCATTTAAATGGTTTTGAGGGATTAATACAGTTGAGGTTAAAACTAGTGTAGGAAAATGAAATGGAGGATTTGTGCTGTGGAATGCTTCCACAAAACCAGTTTAAAACTTTTTTTTCCCTAACAACCCAACTTACTTTATTACTTTTATCAAACTGAGAAATTTGAAAACTAAATAATGGGGTGGTTCTTGACTTTAATCTATGATTTGTTAAGAACAAAATGTAATGTTTTTTTTGGGTTTTTTTTAAAGAACTAGTTTTAAGCTCTTCAGTTAGGTCAAGAGCAGCCCGTGGCTGCCATCTTGTGGTTTAAAGAGGAGCTACATCACTAAATTTACGTTTGTTTCATAAGAACTTCTCCAAATTCCGCTTCTCACAATACAAATAAAAGATATTAAACGTGTGAACAATCCAGTGCCACATGGGACAAGCCAAATCCATAAAAATAATGCTTTAAATGACTTTATAGCGAATGTTACAATCACGTGACTGCATCTACCAATGCGAGCACGGCTTCCTACCGCAGTGCACTGTGGGTAGAGTTGCAACCAATTGAAAACATAAATATCGAATGTAACTGAAAACAGGGAAAACATAAATCGTGAACCACTGGTTTGAAGAAAACCAGGAATATTCGACCTATTTAATTAGACTAAAGTTTGGAAGTGACACCGTGAGTGAAACCAAGCTGTGTCCTCGCGGGTATATATGACGACGTCCTGCTTTTGGGAGGGTGTGTTGTATGAAAGGAGAGAAGGTTAGCACTCCCCTTGACAAGGATGGAATTGGCCCTAGTGGCCTGCAACACACATACGGTTAAGGCATTGCCACCTACTTCGTGGCATCTCTAACCATGTTTTTTTTTTAATTGTTTTTAAACCGCTCCTTGAACTTCCCCGTTACTATTTAGCTGGCTCTGTGTCACTTACCGCGCCCTGCTTTTTCACCGTGCAGCTGAAGAACGGAAATCTATCATACTCTTTGCTTCCGCTGTTTCAGGCAGGACGTTAATGTTTCATTGTCCTCGTTTGGCTTACCACTGAATGCACTGAAAACCCGGCGTCAAACTTCTCACTGAAGTAGTTACATTTAGTTTGCTACAGTTCTAAATAAATATTGTATCATATAGTATGGATATTTTTGTCTTGTTGTTCATACTGTGCCTCTCCTGCCTATTTTAAATACTGTCTAGCAATAAATTAACTTGCACCAAATGTTGAAACAAATACAACTTCATAGTATTTTCTGTAAAAACGCACACAAGATATACTAGTAATGTTGCTTAAACCTTCATGGTTTGAAGGTTAATTCTCAGGATGTCAGATGCTAATATTGTGGCAAATTGTAGTTTAAATTAATTTTGTGTTTGTGCCTTGTAATCAACAACCTCTAAACATAAAAATTTGACTTGTGGTGAAAATTAGTTAACATAAAGCCAGTTTGTCATGATTTGTGTGTCCTGTGCCTTACATGTGGGAATGCCATCATTTTGTAAAACTGACTTTTGTCTTCGCACAATAAACCAGTAACAACAAAAAAACACTCAACTTGATGGTTATGTAGTTTTATTTTGTATAACAAATTGTTTAAAAATAGGCAGTGTGTAACATGAGATTATTAAAGGATAAAGACAATGATCCTTAAAAATGCATTTAAAAAAAAAGTCTAAAAGTAACCATATAATTCACAATAAACAAACTAATATAGGCAAGGAAATAAGTTTAACCTGTTAACATCCACCAGGTCACCGGTAATCCATCATGAGTTAGGGTTTGGTTTTATTTCAACCACCGTTGATGAGGTGTAATGCATTTCTTTTTGGTTCATTTGGGGTTTCCCATCCAGGGGAAAATTCTTTAAGAAACGTGGTGGACATTAACCAAACCAAAAACTCTTAACTGTAGGTGGGTCAACAATGAGCTGGTGTATGCTAGGAGGTTGAAATTTTCTTTAGACAGATTTTGCATAGCTCTTTAAAAAATAAAGCAGTTAAGGCCCACTGTAAACATTATTAGAATGGTAAAGCTGTTACATATATAATACCTCTTACAGCAGCAACACAGAATGAATCATGATGCACTCACCATTGTTAATTGTCTTTGGATTCTGTGGTAGTAACTGTGATTTTTGTTTGTTTGTTTTTTTTCCAAAAACATAAAGGCATACTAACCTGTTTAAGAACTTAAAAGCAGGTGGTCTTCTTTAACTGTTGTTTGGGAAACCTTCACAGTGATTGTGACTGACTATTGCTCCTGATGTTTGTTTTCTGCATACAGACAATTATTTGTTTGCATCAGTAACCTGAGCATTATAAGAGGTAACAGACTAGTTAACAGCCACATGAAATAAGAACTGATCAACACAAGTTGTGCATGACTGGCCGTGGTCTGAGGAACTCCTTTTACTCTCTCACACACACACACACACACACACAGCAGACAATATACTGTAACTTGATTCTCTGAGTTCACTGGTTCTCCTGAGACCTGATAGGTTGAATTACAGAAAAGCAAATACACCTGCATGCCAGCCAGTTTGGTGAATAAATATCTTGTCTCTCCGTGTCTGGATATCCTGCCTTTACTAAATTGATCAGTAGGGATTGAAAACTATTTAAAACACAATCAACCGCTCGAGCTGGGCTGCTGGACACCGAAGGCCGTAATGAAGACGTTGATAACCACTATGATAAAGACGAAAGCTGTGGTCACATTCTCCAAGATGTCCAATCTGTAGTGATTTCTTTCATCATTTAGATTCCACTTAACTAAACAGAAGAAGAAAAACATAAACGTGAGTATGGAGGAATGGAAACATCAGTCATCATTACTGTTTGTGCACAGTCACTATAAATTACCTCATCTCCCCACATGGGGACAGTACACAGTTTTCTGTCACATTAATACTGAAAGATAAGACATGAATTAGCTGACAGCTGCTGCCCTCAGGTGTATAATTAGTTCTTTCCTTCATTAAGACACTACATAACAAGGGAATGTTTATGGGTCTGTTTATAATCATGTGATACATGCTATCTAAATGCACCAAATCTTCACGTCAACCTTGGCTGAATGAAACCACCCGTGCTCTCAGACACGACGTGCAGAGAGAAAATGGAAAAAGCATAAACTCCAGGTGTCTTTGGGCATCCTGCATGACTGCTTAACAAAATATCAGAAAACTGTTAAAGCTGCAAAATCTGCTTTCCTATCCAGTGTAATTTCTACCAACAGTCACAAGCCCAGAGTTCTTTTTAATATTTTTAATTATGTGGTTAACCCCTGTGCCACTGTTCCTAGTGAGGCTTCCTTTGCACTGTGAAAACTTTTTGAAACATTTCACTGAAAAAATCTCAGCTTTAAGGTCCCTGCACTCACAGGCAGTGTTAGACCTAGATCCACTTTCTAAATGCTCAGCTGTATTTCAGCAGTTTGAGCCTGTGAATTTTTCTGCCTTAAAGGAAGTAATTGATCACTTTAGACCGTCTAATTCCTCTCACAATATTCTTCCCTCTCACGTTTTCAAGGAAGCTCTTCACGTTGTTGGGCCTAGTATTTTATTTTTATTAAATGCTTCCTTGTCATCAGGTTGTGTACCAGCTGCTTTCAAACATGCTGTTGTCCAACCCATTATTAAGAAGAAAAATCTTGATCCTAAAGTTCTTTCTAACTAGGCCAACTTCAAAATTCTCTTTTATGTCCAAAAGTTTGGAAAAAGTTGTTTTCAAGCAACTTCAAACCTTTTTAGACACTCATGGCATTTGTGAAGCGTTCCAGTCTGGTTTTAAAGCACATCACAGTACTGAGACTGCGCTTTTAAGAGTTTTTAATGATCTTCTTGTAACAGTCGACTCAGGTTGTTCTGTTGTTTTTGTCCTTTTAGATTTGACTGCCGCCTTTGACACAGTTGATCATAAAATTCTTTTATCAATACTTGAACACGTTATTGGTCTTAAAGGCACAGTTTTATCATGGTTTAAATCATATTTATCAGAGGTCTTTTTCTGTTACTATTGGGCAATACTCCTCTTCCTCTGTGTTGTGTTGTGGTGTGCCACAGGGGTCTGTTTTGGGTCCAACTCTGTTCTCCCTATACATGCCGCCTTTGGGGTCTATTTTTAGGAAATACAACATCCCCTTTCATTGTTATGCTGATGACATCCAAATTTAGCTCCCCTTGAATCTGGATGCCTCTGTCCCCCTGCAGGCTTTGCTAAACTGTCTACATGATGTTAAAGTCTGGTTAACTCAGAATTTTCTCACACTAAATGAAAATAAGACTGAAGTTATGGTTTTTGGAAGTCATGTCCCTTTGGATAAGCTAACTGACTAAGCTAACTACCCTTCGTCCTCTTGCTTCTCATCTTTCTCACACTGTAAGGAATCTCGGAGTGTTTTTAGGTAGCTCTTTTAAATTAGAGAAGCAAGTGTCCGCAACTGTGAAAACCAGTTTTCATCAGTTGCGTGAAATTGCCAAAGCAAAGCCTTATCTTCCTCCAAGAGACCTAGAAACACTTATTCATGCCTTCATCACCTCTAGACTGGACTACTGCAATTCTCTCTGTTTGGGTCTTCAACACTCATCTCTCCATCGCTTGCAGTTAGTCCAAAATGCTGCTGCCCGTCTTTTAACAGGTGTTAAAATGTATGAACACATCACTCCAGTTTTAGCAAATTTACGCTGGCTTCCTGTCAAATATCATTATTAATTTTAAAATTCTTTTACTTACTTTTAAAGTTTTAAATAGTATGGTGCCCAGTTATTTAAGCTAACTCCTCAACATGTATGACCCCAAAAAAGCACTGAGATCGTCTAACCAGATGCTCTTAGTACAACTGAGGTCTCGATTGAAGCATAGAGGAGATCGGGCCTTTGCAGTAGCAGCACCCAGGCTCTGGAATAATTTGCCAGAGGATATCTGTACTTCAGAGTCTATTCAGTCTTTTAAATCGTGTCTTAAAACTCACTTTTTTACTTTGGCTTTTAATTCAAGTGCCTGTTATGTTTTTAATGTTAATAGATTGTCTTCTCATTTATCTGTATTTGTTTCTCTATTGTTTTCTCTTGTTCTTAACTGATTGTGAAGCACTTTGGTCAACTCTGTTGCTTTTAAATTTGCTATAGAAATAAATTTTGAATTGAATTAAATATCTCAGAGTGTCAGTTCTCCTTTGAGAGTACGGAGAACTTTTTAAAACTGGAAACAGCCAAGGGCAGCGGCAGCTCAAGTGCAGCTCTTCCTGCTGTGGCTTTCTAAACTCAGCTCTCTATCACAACAGTATTCTCTGTTAGGCTAAGATAAGAGTTTGGCATTCAGGTCAGTGGGTGGGTCACTGACCTGAAGACTTTAATGACTTTATCCTGTAAGACTTTAATGAGGTGCCAGCTCAAAATATTATCATTTAAGATTTAAGAAAAAATGTAGGAAAAAAAGGTCACACATTTCTGATTTGCTGAGAATTCAGGTTGAAAGGCTTAATAATCTAAAAGGACATTTGTTCACAAATTCTGAATTATTCATGACCTTCACGTTATAGTAGAGCTGGGCGATATAAGATTTTTTCATATCACGATATGTTTTTTTCATTTCAGGCGATAACGATATATATCACGATATAAGCCAAATAACTATATTTGTAAGATTTAAATGTGCCGTTGCTCACAAGTAAAATGTGAAATAATCAGCAGCTTGTCTTGATTTTAATATTTATTTCCCATAATAAGTTCAACAGGGTAGATGTACTTAAGGAACATGAGACTTTTTCAGATAAATAAAGGCAAATATTGCAAACTACACAAAAGGCAGCCGCTAAAGCGTTTAAGTTTCAAAATAGAACAAACAAAACAGACTACTAAATTGTCAATTCCACTTAGAAACAAAATATTAATTCTAAAAATAAATCTTAGTTTGTTTTACAGAAGAACAGACAAAATTGACTAACTTTTGTCAATATCAAATAAACTGAGAACTAAAAGGAAATTTTCAATCTCTCCTTGTTGTATAGCTTTCTGAACTTTCTGAATCCTTTATCATCCGCAACTGAAAATAGTTGTGGATGATTACTATACCTTTCTAATGTGACGTTGTTGTCCCTGGCTCTCTTTCTCTCTCTCTCCCTCCCGCTCTGTTCCTGTGCTACTGCGAGTGTAACTACCGCCCCTCCCCCCTCTTCCCAGCGCAAAGCACAAGGCTCGCAAGCAGAGTGAAGCAGAAAAAAAGTGCCAGAGAGAGGGTGAGAGAAGGAAAGAAAAAAACCCCATGGCTCGTGATAAGGAGCCGGCCCGCGTCGTTCACGTCAAAAATCCGGCTCTAAGAGCCATTTCGTTCACTACCGACACATCACTACGAAATACCTTCGCACTACGGAACGTCTATGGCCCTTCCGTTCGACAGTCTCTCCGGAATTGGAACCATCATCTCTTTTCTCTTCGGTAACCTGGTCACCAACGCTCTCGGTTGATTTTTCTCTAGTCGGCACACTCATTTCCTCCATTACCTGGGCAGAGTTGTTCACAAACAACTACACATGTGCGGCTTGGCACTTGTGCTGTACATAACAAGTCACGTGACGTGACGCTGCGGCTGTGATTGGTTCAGCTCTGCGCTACTTAATTTGGATTGGCTGTTCTTTTCTTTTTTTTAAGAGAGCAAGGTCTATCGCAATAGTTTATTTTTTCTATCAAGAAAAAGTTATTTCGCAATACATATCGTTATCGTTCTATTGCCCAGCTCTACGTTATAGTACATGCTTTCAAACTTAGACTTCACATAGCTGACAATGAATATATATATATATGTGTCAGATCAGACAGAGATTAGAAAAACCAACTTTTAAATTGCATTTATGAACACCGCGAATAATACCTATTTATCACTTTATAAATTAAAGTAGTAAAGATAATAAAATTATGGTTTACATTGAATTTAAAAAAAAATTCTATAGGCTCATATTTTGATTTTTTTAAAGGTTTCAAGCCAAAAATACCAAGAAAACTGTAACAAAGTTAAGCAAATGGAAATCCGGCAACAACCTCCAGACTTACCTATGAAAATGAGCAGAACTCCGACTAGGATTTGCAGAGTGAGAGAGATGCTAATGAGAATAATGAGGGGCACATAAAAGGTGAAGCTTGGTCCTTGCTGCATCACTGCCTTCAGCTGGGAGGCATTAGCCATGAGCAGAGCTACATCCAACATGCTTTCTGCTGCACTCTTCTTATTGGCATAGTGGTTCATATTCAGGGATCTCTGTAGCCGCCTCTCATGGCCCCGCCGCGGGGCCTGAACACAAACACAAACCCCAACATAAGTATAACAAAGACAGTGAATATTACACACAATCACATTTAACAGCTCTACTCTCGATAAAGCTCAAAACATTAATACATGCAGGTAAGTTACTGGTTTAGTAATTATTAAATTAAATCAAAATAAACACACTTGAATGTAGTACTTGTTTTGCACAATTTAACTAAAAAGCACAGCGATCTTGTCCTGTTGCATAAACTGGGGTATTTACAAGGTTACTTTAATATACAGAAGAGAGAGAAGTCCTCTGCTGCTGCCATCACAATGGAATTTATTTCAAAATGTAACTGGCTGACTTTACAGTTTTGGTTTCCCTAGAACAACATGTCATGATTAAGAATGAATTTCTTTTGTATTCTGCTTTCGTCGGCTCTGAACTATAAATGACAAAAATAATTCAGCAGAAACAGGATATTTTTTGTCAAAGCTTCACATAAGACAAACAGCCCAGAGTTTGTTTATCGCCTGCTTTAGTCAACACATGACTTCTCAAATCTCACTGAATGTCTTTAGCAATATGGTGCATTGTCCATGCCTGGGTGTTGTTTCAAAAAGGCAACATGTCACATGCTGAACCTGAGAAGTGATGTGGAAGATATTAATGGAAGTGAAAGTATTTTTTCACTTCCATTAATATCTTCCTATATCAGGAACACTCATTAAGTAGAAGGAGAAGGAGTTGGATTTGGGCCAAAGGTCATAAATAACACACATCCTCTTATTTCTTTTTTTTCCCAAAGTGACCAGGTCACAAAAACACCAAAATGACCTCTATCCAAACACGGGGAAAGTGAGTGAAGACGCTTATTAATATCTCATGAAAAAGTATTTGTTAGAGCATACATTTGACATCATACAGGGTGAAATTACCACACTTATCCCACTATCAGGGTTACATGTTTGATTACTGCGAGATACTCAGGATTATTTATTCAATACTAAACAGAAAGCACTAAAAAAGACAGAAAAAAGTAGTAGTTATCGTCAGTTTCTCTTCCAAGTTAACTTGGAACTAACTAAAAAAAAAACCAAACTTTTCGTCACAGGAAACTATGGTCACTGCTGAAACCCCAGTTTCTCCTGATGAGATTCTCATACAAATTGCTCAAAGTTTCAGCTGGGTGGAGGTTTAACTGCCCAACAACACCAACCTTGTGCACCGTTGGCAACATTATACGCTGAGGTCTGACTCTGACTGCAGCCATGAAAGCCTGCCAGGCCACAGAGGGAGAAAAAGATACTTATGAGGTAGAATTGAGAGTCACCAGCTTTCACCCACTATATACTTAAACTCCTAACTGGTGCTCTCTCTCTCTCTCTGAGTTACTTTTTCTTTGTTTAGTCTTTGCTATTTTTAGCTGAAGTTTTCTAGATAGTTCACCACATGTGATAATCATCTTCCTTCAAGGGATACAAGTAGGCTGGCAACTAATTACAGTCCTATTTCCAAAACGGTTAGAACACCTATCGTAAATTTAAAACTGCAAAGAATTTTTTGGGATTCCATCCATTAAATATCATTAATGGATGAAACCACGGTTACGGGCGACCGTGGTTCAGGGGGTTGGGAAGCTCATCTTGTACCGGTTTGATCCCTTGCTCTGTCTGTCTTGGTCGTTGTGTCCTTGGGCAAGACACTTCACCTACTGGTGTTGGCCAGATGGTGTGATATGGCAGCCTCACTTCTGTCAGTCTGCCCCAAGGCAGCTGTGGCTACAGCTGTAGCTTACCTCCACCAGTGTGTGAATGAATAGTGGAATTGTAAAGCGCTTTGAGGGTCTCGAAAAGCGCTATACAAATGCAATCCATTATTGTTATTAATATCATCAAAGCATCTGCATATTTTAGTCTCTGTTTGACACTTGCAGTACTACCTGACAAACCAGTTGAATGGCCCTGATCTTCAGATGAAACTGCACTAGCAGCATTCTTGCTAATTTCAAACACATTCCAACAGCGTGGGTTTATAGTAAAGGAATAATGTCCTGACCCCACATTACTGAAAAAAACAAAAAGAGTCAAACAACAAACTCCTAACTGTTGGGTAAAAAGGGCAATGGGAACATACTTTGCTTTCTAGTGCAACAACGGATTTCCTCGATTCAAACATTGTCAGAGAGTAAGGGCAAACCAATTTACAATTTTTAAGATCAATACCGATATTTAGTGATGTAAAAATCCAATATATGCTCGCTGGCTGGTGAGTGATGACTTCTGATTAACAACTCATTAGCCAATGAGCAACCTTTTTAACTCATTCTGACCCAACGCGAGGGACTGACCTCACAAACTCAGCAGGGAAGTGTTTACAGAGGTCAAGAGAGAGAGCTGTTTCTATAGAGCAGGAAGTGTTTTTGCAACCACAGCTTTAACCATCTTCAGATAGAATGCAGATTTTTTGAGGTACTTCTGAATTGGCTTTTGGTTTTCTATCATCATCTATCAACAACTGTGTTGCAACAAGAGCTACTACAACACAGTTGTAAACAGAATGAGCAAAAAAATTCCTGTTTCAATTTTTCGGACTCAAGGCTGCATTATTTATGTGATCATATCATCTATCAGCAGTATTATTTTATTTTACATATCAAAAGCAAGCCTATTACTAGTAAAGATTAGAAATTATAACACTAACATTAATGGGGCAATCTGGATGATCAGCTTGTAATATTGTGTTTAGTCTTTGACTGTTGCTCATGTGTGATGTGGTTTTCATTGTGTAGCTAACCAAAGGCCACCATAACCCAAACTACTATGGGAATGAGTGACCTTTGGCTGCCATTCCTGTTTTATATAATGTCTGTGGTTAATATTAAATCAAGCTGTTAATATTAAATGAAGCTGTATGTACTACGCAGTCTAAGGAGCACAGGAACTCTTAGGTGAGAACTCTGTCGGTGTATGTCTCTCACTCAGACTTGATCATTATTACTTTTAATTATTACTGACATATCGGGAATGCAACTAATGTGACTCAAATTATGACTAATCAAATTTATAACTAGTAGCTATTTAATAGTGGTGGTAACAAACTGATTATAGGATTCAATTAATCAAGTAACCTAATAATTTTGGTACAACTCAAAAGAGCCTGTCAATCATTAATGACTGGGTTTCTCTGCCTTGGGTTTGGATTACCCATTGCATACTTCAGAGTCTTTCCTGTGGACTGCTATGGCAGAATAAGCAGTGTACCCCACAGCACTTTATTGTAGCTTTCCACTGCACTCATCTGCTAAGGTCAGCATGCAGTGTTTTCCCATGCAAGTGACACCTTGGATGTTTTGATAAAACACAAAATGTCATTGTTACTTTAACGTCATAGATAACTCTAAACATCTCATTTAAATAAAGCTCCTACTGATCTCAGACTACGGACACAAAGGCATGTTAAAGGTGTATTATTTGAACAAACCACTTAGTTACATGTTATCACTGATTTTGGGTGAGCTGATCCACCTGATCCTCCACAGAACAATGCTTAAAACCCCGTCCTCATGTATCATCTAAAGTAAACTGAGCAGATGAACTCTCTCTCACACCACAAAACCAAGTGGAAAATGTCAGAAAATGTTCAAATTAGCCTTGGAATTAGAGGGAAATTAAAGCAAACCCCAGCTAACTGGCTACAGTTAGCTCAACTACATTTCTAATACTTTGAATGACACAAGTTCAGTCGCTCTGGTCTACATCAAGCGACATTATGAGGAGTGGAGTGAACAGATGAGAGAAATGGATGGGAAAAACCCCGTGTAAGCCGGGAATATCCCACACTGCCACAAACTGGGAGTTATTTCTGTGGGAATGTGCGCTTGGCTGAGCCTGAGCAGGATATTAGTCGGGGCTTAATATTGCTAAACAAGAATTTGTTGGCAGTCCTTACCTCTGCCTCGCCGTTTTTGTCCGCATCGCCGGTCAGTTCGAAGTTTTCAGTAGCCATTATTGTCAATGTCTGTCGAAGAGGATGTTCATGTAGCTCCACCGTGGGTCTCTGGAAAGCCGCAGCTGTAGTCGGTGCTTAGAGGCTTGGACAATGAATATGTGAGGAAGAAGGACGAATAGCTTCAGACTACCGCCCCTAAAACATAAGGGCGGCTGTCCTCAGAAAAGCGGGGGACTGATAGCAGAACTGCGAGGAGGGCTGGGTATCACTATACTATATATATAGGGTTAGTACGACACACTTAAAGTAACAAATACACATGTAATGTAATGCAGACGGATAAATGGGAATTTTATTTGGATAATTGTCACACTTATTCGCTGACAGACGGTTGAAGCATGACTTTACTGCCATCTAGTGTGGTAACACTGTATTGCCCTTAAAACAAAAACCAGAATTGGACTTGGAATAAATGAACTGACTCTTTTTTTGCACTTACATTGTATTTGTATCCAAGGCTGTCCACTGAGAGCAGCTCACTCTCTTTTGAACCAAAACAAAAGTAAAAAAAAAAAGTGTAAATGGTGTGCAAACTGCCAATAAAATGTAAGGATAAATAACGTAAACTGGTAGATCTGGTAGAATAGTTTGAGGTGTTGGAGAACGATTGTATACTTGGGCTCTCAGTCTGTGGGGCACAGAACCTGTGAGCGACCAGTCGTAAATGTGGAGCATAACAAGTTGGATTCATATGATTATGTAAGGAAACGAGACAAAGAATTTATTAAAAATTAGCGTTTGACATGTGAACTATTTTTATTTTTTGGTTTTTGAAAGTGCTACACTGTCTTAGATATAACTTTACCTGTAGTGGACCAAAGTAAAAAAGAAATATGTAAAACTCCAGGAATAAATAGTTCCTAAACCACCCACTACATGATGTCATAGCATCATATATTTGTCACCAGTGGATGATGATTACATTTTACAAGATTGCTTTCTACCGCAAGTCAAATATCAAATTAAGTAAGAAAAAGCAAGTCAGATCTTTCAGCTGAAATGTCTAACATACTTTGAGTGATGTGTGAGTGTTACATAAGACACAGTGAGGATGACAGGACTGTTTAATAATTGTATTTATGGGCCTTTACAGCGCCTGTTACCACCCACCAACTGATTCCTATTGTTCCCTGCGTTACCCTGGTGATCTTTGTCTCATAAAGTCGACTCTATATAAAAAAAGAAAAGGTTAAACTCAACTTTCCTGTTGACAGGTGTGGAGAACTTAAAAATACTTTCACAGTATAGTCTTAAAAAAGAAAGAAAGAAAGAAACCCTGATACTACACTGTGTGCTAGATTTTTGGGAGTTGGACTCTAAATGACGGGAATTGCAGTTTCCACATTTTATGGCCAAAAGGGAGGGTAAGTGATAATATTGCAAATACTTTGATTCTGTTGCTTAAAATCAAATTGTTTTCTTCAGTTTGAGAATCCTAGCTTTAGGATTTAAGAGATGTATGCCAATTTTACCTCTTTACTTTTTCTTTTTTTTTTTACCTCTTTATTTTTATTCAGTGTCCTTTGTAGGGACCTCACATTTTGTGTTCAAATTTCAGGAAGCAGAGGGCAGACTGAGGCAGAAAGGATTTTCCCCACAATCCTGGACAAGGAGTCAGACCTAGAGCTGTCAGGAGATGAGAAGCACAGGCATCAGTTTAAAGTTTGGTAGTATTAGTATTTATAGTATTTATTCTAAAAGTGCATTAAACCGTACCTTTCCTGTCTTTATCAATTCTATTTAGATGATACAGAAATTGGGTGAAAAAAGGACAATGCAGCCCACATACACCAAGACAGTTGGTCCTCTGATTACATCACACAGAAAATAGGAAACCAGATTTTAGAATAGAAAAAATGTCACAAGCCAAACGGAGGTGCTTCATCTCTGAATATGGCCTTAAAACTGCAAACATTCTTCAGCATATCTGTGTTCACAGCATGACTCGGATAACATAAGATCCATATTTAGTGGTTCCTAGTTATTGCCAAACCAATAAATCAGGACAGATTCTTCAAGATTAGTCCATCACAGAAACAAATGAGGGGGAAAAGATAGCAGTTGAGAAACCAAACCTCAGAGCTCCACGTCTTCAGAGCCCTGCCTTACACAATACTTGGTATTCATAATTGATATTGGGGCCATCATTTTGCCCCAGATCAGGTGTCTCAAAAATCTGGTTATGTCCTCCTCTGAGCTTCCACCTTATTGTTTTACTTTGGTCAATTATTTCTTTGTTGTAACAATGCTTCTTGGAAATAAATCTCATAGTGTTGGAAAGCCTGTTTATTTCCCCTTAAATGGTGCCACACTTGTAAGGAAAATGCATTTGTGGATTGAGCAGCAGAGTTGAGTGTGTGGGCTGGGCCCTTATAAACTTGTCAAATCTTCCCTGCCAATGCCAAACAGCTTATTCAATACTGACTTCTGTTTTGAGCTTCTGGTACCCCAGGTGCTGACAACATTTTTTTTTTTTACTAATTTTGCTTATACTAAATGCCCTAATTAAAATTATAAATATATTATTATATTATTTTTAAAATAAAGATAATAACACATTTTCATCTTTCAGATATCACCATAAAAAGTGTTTAAATACTTTAAAGATATGTGATGTAGACTGTTATCAGATCTTAGTAGTTTATTAATATAATGAAAATAATACTTATGTCACAGAGATAATATGAAAATGTGTTAAATATGTATTAATATATGCTACCTTTCTGACTTAATTCCAACTTAATTTTTATAATTTGTTTATTTTTGTTTCACGATATGGATACAAAGACCCCGTTTAACCCTGTTTAATAAATCCTGTAAGCACAAATAAAATGTCTAAGGGGACTGAAACCTATGATAGCTCTTCGAGAAATACACCAGATGTTCTCATGTGTCGGTCTCTCTGCACGTCATCCATCCGGATGAGTCTGCTGTTAAGACAGGGTCCGGTGCGTGTTATCCGGTAACTCACAGCGTGCCTGTTGGTTGGTGGGCTTTCAGTCATCTTCCCATTGGAGGCTTAGCGCGTCACGATGAGGGCGGACAGCGGTGTGGACCACACAGCCTGTGTCCGGGGAGGGTGAAGGTGCCGCCTAAAAGCGTGCCGAGTTATTGGATACGTGTTGTTGCTAGGGGCGTGGGTTGTGCCGTGAAATGTTCTAGTTTCCCCAAACCTGAAAGAGATGAAATTGAAGAAGAAAACAGTATTATCAGCTGGAACGACAGATGCGCTGAGAGCTGTGTGCTCCGACGACGTGGGGCAAGCTGTGCCGCAGTGAGCATAATCTGATAAGCGCTTGTGTCCATCCTGCACTCGGCTTCAGGACGACGCAGGAGAGGAAAAAGTATGTGCGGAGTGTGAGGATAGATGAAATTATGCTGAGATCACACTTCTCGGAGCTGATTCACATTTTCACCCGGAACACCTGCTGTATATTTGCATCCACCGGAGTCCGTCTCGATGACTGCCGCGCACTTGCTTGTCCCGTGATGTGTCTTTGGAGGAGCCGGTGCGTGCCACGGTCTAAACATCCCCGCCTGTCCACTGTAGGCCTATAGAACAGCTATTTGTCTGCGGAACAAATCACAGTTTTATAGTAGGCGCTGGATCTTATGCAATGTGGTCGAAACGGATTTCGTGAGCTCATAGGTTAAACTGACAGCGACATCAGGCTTAGGTCGCCTTGCTCTGTGCTGTACTGCAGCAAGGTGGACCACCGGGGCGTGAGGTGAGGTGGCAAGGAGCAATGCACGCATCCTCCCCGCTGGCCATTTTTTGGGGGATGTTTTGTGTCCCGAACAAACAAAAAACCTAAGGCCATACACCCTGAACTGGCGAACTGCGTCACCGTGTTGGAGTGTTGCAGGTAAGCAGCGAACTCTTCCACCGCTACGAGAGAGCGGCTCATCATCCTCCAGAAACAATGTCGCCGGTGAGTGTTTAACAGCGTAACCGGGATGGATTCGGTGGATTCAAGCAAAGATCCGCCACTGGGATCCACGTTTTCCTCAGCACCTAATCTGGACTCGGACATTAATGCAAATGCTTGCAGGCCTGTGTATGAGAATGGTACAGACCACAATGTCAACATACAAAACACAGCCCTGCGTGGAGCAAGTGACCCCAGCTCATACCCTTCCACAGACTACCAGGTGCCGGTCCGCCACAGGTTTATTCGGCGGAGTCAGTGGTTGTCAGACTCCGAAGAGCCGCCGGTGGACACACCGGAGTTCGTCAACAGCAGCCCGGCACTCAACATCGACCTGCGAACCATCGTTGACAGAAGTCGGGCGCGGGTTCTGCACGCGACCCGCCTCCAGGAGACCTCGAGCACGGAGAGCCAGGTGGGCCTGAAAGACATGGCCACAGAGAGCGTGAACGCGGACGAGGAGAAGGGAGGCAGGAGCGAAAGCGAGCCCAAGGCAGAGGTCGTGCCCTCCGATGTCACAGGTAAAGCAGGAAGTGACGAAAACGAAGAGGAGCCCGGAATGAAGGCTGTGGCCACCTCGCCTGGAGGGCGCTTCCTCAAGTTTGACATCGAGCTGGGGAGAGGGTCTTTCAAAACTGTCTATAAAGGTCTCGACACCGACACCTGGGTCGAAGTGGCCTGGTGTGAGCTTCAGGTGGGTTCACTAGTCACTGAGGTCCAACATCAATCAGCCAACACAAATTAGCTGACTATAAGAGCTCTACAGCATCTCTGATTGTTTTTCATTCACTCATTTGAAGGTTAAAAATAAAAAGCAAGACAATAATAAAGATCTTTATATTACACATAAATACCCATATACATGCCAGTCATGTACCAAACTCTCAGGCAGGATCAGTGGATGCTGTGTTACATTGTTGCCTTTGGTTCTTTCCCTCATTAGCTCAGCCAGGTCACAGCCATGGTTCTGTATATAGCTGGGACTGATTAAACAAGCTGAAGTTACAAGCATTTACAATACATATGACAGGATTTATGTGTGAACACACACACGTATATGTATTACAAGAAACTTCACTTTTTTCACTTTTTTAAAATTCAGCAATCAGTGTACAAGCTTTTATTTTTATAATTCTTAGCCTAGAGGTTGCTATTTCCAAACCAAGTTGAAGTAACAGCACATTTCCGATTCAGTAGATTACAAAGATGTCATTTAAAGGAAATCTGTATCCTCCTTGTCCCCTGTGCACATTATTGACTTTTAAGTGAATTGAATTTCATCTGTACCTACTCAGCCATGTCAGCAGATGAACTGAAGTGGCACTTTAATTAGTCAGATTTGTTATAGGATATATTTTAGCAAGGGGTAAATGCAGTGTTTCATATGAGTGACAGCTTGCTGTATCACTAATCTGTGTATGTGGTAATCTAATGATTAGTTTAGATGCTGCCCATGTGATATACAGATTAGTCTGCAGACAGACCTGTAGACAGTGGCTGCCCTTTAAGGGCTCAAATTGTGCTAAGCTTTTTCAGTCTGCAGATTTATGAGCAGGCATAAGAATACAATTTAAAAAATTAAGTATTAAGACATTCTGCAACAAAACACAAGCAGAAGTGTCTTTGTTTTTCCCAGCAGATCTTTTTCATTAAACTTAAATAGCTACTACTTCTTGGTGTATGCTTAGTCACTGAATTGGCTTTCACGTTACACGCGGACTTAGACATTTCGTTGGGGTCAGTGCACGAAATGATGAGTCACCATCTCATCGTAATCTTAGAAACCTTTCGTGTGCTTTAAATGATCGTAATTACAATTATTTCATATAAGATGAAAAACATTTCACCTCATACTCTTGCAGAAAGTGCAGGAAGGCATCTCAGCAAGTCTGGCCCAACAATTCACTGAATTTCTCCCTAATGAAAAAATCACAGCCTAGCTCTGTAAGGTTCATAGAATTAAGTGGTAGTTACGTTGTGCTTCTATTTGCATTCAGTAGATGAAAATGAAGTTCTGATGTAGCCCATTTATTCAGCGTGTCTTCATCTCATTTGAAGGATGAGAACGGCGATTGTCCAAGGCCGTACCACAATGCGTCACTACTGTTTAAGATTAACTTTATTGCTCGTACTGGAGGAAACGCATTTGGCTTTCTGATCCTCATCAGTACACCTATCCATATCTTCAGTGCTCATTCTTGTCTGTTAGAAGAGAATCCAACCACTGGGCATATTTTTAAGCACTTAAACACATAATTAACTGGATTTCACAGCAGAGTGTGCTTTTTGAATGTGTGTCACGTTTGATGAGCTCTACAGTAAGTGTATTTGTGCATTATGCGTGTGTTTGCATCTGCGTGGTGTCTGAGCAGGTTCTTAGGGGAGATCTAGTGATGATTCAACCATTCTGTCCCTCGAGATGAGGCCTTGCCCTTCGGAGTGTCTCTGTCTGTGTAGCTCACTCACAAAAAAAGCTGCTGTAACTCAAATGCCCTGTGTGGTTTGTACACTGTGTGCGTACGGAGGTAGAACTAAGAATGAGACAGCAGAAAACATAGATGCTCATAGAAATCAGAAATGAATTGTATTTGAAGTGGAGCTTTTTTCCTGGTGTTGAGCAAACCAGGCTGCCAGTTTTGCTACTTACTTGTCTGCAAAAATACAATCAAACATTTTCTGTCCGAGTTGTTTACCCGAAATTAGCAAATCGCCTAACACAATTTAGTAAAATGCCAAAGCACTTTACCACACTGAGAAGTGTGTCTCACAGTTGTACATTTTGTCTGATGGCTTAGTAATGAATATCAAACAGCGATTTATACCCTTGTGCTGTTACCACACAGATGTGTCTGGAGAGTGAGTCTTGCTGATGCAGCCTTCTGCACCATGAGAGTAGAAACGGGAAAGGCTGGGTTCATCTAAGGACAGCTTATAGTATACGAAGTATTTGATACACAGTAAACCAAGAGTTCTGTATGTTTATATTATTTCCAGATTTGTGTCCACAACATTATATTTTATTTCTAATATTATTTATTATTTAGTTTTTCATTGTGCACAATTATGTCTCAGTAAAGACAATCCTGGTGCCACACCCTGCTGAGATCTTATCCCTCAAAGCATCTTGTAATAATTTGTATGAACATTGCTTTTAAAAAAGGACAATGAAGATATGGGGATGAGGCAAACTGTAATATATTTGTACACGATAAGAATCAGAGTTATGAAAGAAAGTCGGATCTGTATCCTTCACAGTGCTGCATGTAATATAAGACACCTCAGACTGAGCACTGTATAGATCACTATGAGCTTTGCAGGAAATCTGATTCTCAGGTATTTGTCAATAATCAATAGCATAAAATGTACATGAGGTTATTGTTCCTCCTGGCCTTTGAAACATCAAATGCACCCGAATGGTTTCTGCTGAAAAGTGTCTATGGAGACGGCTCTAAAGAAACCCTGGAGGTCATGCAGTTTTTGGCGTTGTCATAGTCTTTGAGTTGGATGTGCTGTGCTGACAAGAGAGAAACTGAAATGTGGAGGGTGTTTGCTGTCAGCTGTTTTACTATTTATACAACAGTTCAGGGAAGAAAGGGGCCAAAATATTGATCCATTATACACAAACCCACTCAGGCTTGTATAAGTAAAGACGTAAAATTCAAAATTTGTACAATTTAATTCCTAAATCAAGGATTTTCATTATGCTTTGTGGCTTTGTGATTGAAAGGAAAATAAAAAGAAATCCTAGCTTGCTGTTATAAAGTCTTAATGGAATTTTTTTGTGTTCCATTATTTACCAGAGGCTTGTTTGACATTTATGATTAAAAATGTGATTAAAGCTCACGTTTATCTGCCATGACAGATGTGTCTGTCTCTGTATCACAGCAACAGATTAAACAAGACTTCTACTCATCTGTCTTTTGAAAATGTGATTTCACTAATGCTGTAGTGCTTTGTGTTTTCTACACAGTGGTAATAAAGAGAGTAATTGGTTCAGACCCCCATGTATACCCACTCAAAATGCCAAAGCTGCTTTCACTATAAACATGAGCCACAGGCAGCAGAGTCCCATCATAAAGCAATGGGAATATTCAAAGGAATCACATTTGTTCCATTACCATCTCTAACTGAGAAGAATGCATATCTGTCCTAAATGAGAAACGGGTGCAGCGACTTATTGAAACATTTGCAAACAGAAGTGGAAATATGTTATAGAAGGCAAAAACAGAGGCTGTACAAAACTAATGACCTTGAAAGTTAGTGTTTGGTATGTTCACCTTTATTCTGTAGCACTGTCCGAACTATATTAGGCAAGCGTTCTTGTATTTTCTTTAAGCAGTCTTCAGGTATAGTTCTCCAGGCTTCTTGAAGGACATTAAAAGCTCTTCTTTGGATGTTTCTGCCTTTTGTTCTGTTCTCTGTCAACATGATCCCACACTGCTTCAATATATGCATTTCTATATATGTGTTTGCTTTCAAAGAAATAGTTGTCATGTTGAAAATAAAGCTGTTTCTAATCAGATGCATTCCAGGTGATATTGCATGGTGGAGAAAATCTGATGGTACAGAAATTCCACAGTTTTGACAGGATCTCCAACCCCATTGGCTGAAACGCAGCCCCAAACCATGACAGAGCCTCCACTGTGTTTCACAGATGGCTGTAGTCGCTCACTGTTGTACCTCTCCTTCCTCATCATCATTCATCAGTTCTTGTGTAATTTGGCATACCTCAGCCTTTTCTCCCTGTTTCCCTTCCATTTCCTGGCCTTCCACTGAGGCCATTTTTGCTCAGGAATTTGTGAACAGTACATGGATCAAATGAAGAGCCAGATGCATCTCTCAGGGCCTGTGTCAGGTCTTTGCTGCCTTTTTTCCCATTTCTTAAAGACAGGACTTTCAGACATTGTTCATCTGTTGTAGATCAGTGTAGGTCAGTGTTACATGGCTTAACAAACAAACAAGCAAACATTCCTCTGAAAAAAGGACTGGGCTGAAAATCCCTCAGAAAATGTGCAGAACTATTATTTGAGACAACTTTGAAAAGTTAGAAGTCTGGCTTGTTGGAAGCAAAATATAAAGAAATGAGGTGGGGAGAGAAAGAGAGAGAGAGAGAGAGAGACTACTACTGTTTCTTTATACTGTATAGAAATTGATGCATAAATAATAGTAAAAAAACAAAAGCGTTTTTCTTTCTTCATTTTTCCAGGAACGGAAACTGTCCAAAGCAGAGAGACAGAGATTCAAAGAGGAAGCAGAAATGCTAAAGGCTCTCCAGCATCCCAACATTGTGCGATTTTATGACTTCTGGGAATCACCCGTCAAAGGGAAAAAGTGTATTGTTCTGGTGACAGAGCTGATGACCTCAGGAACACTAAAAACGTGAGCGGCAAAAGAAAAATATTTCCTGTCATAACCTTTGTTTGTCTTTTTTGCTATATTTTAATTTGCTCTCCAAAGCTGTTGAATGGCATAATTTTTGTCATTCTATTCAACCGCGGAAATCCAACCAAAAGCTGAAAGATATATTTATTTGAATAAGGGGGTGGATTTTCTTCGTAAAGTGTAATTAGCAAAATAAATGAATACCAAATAGAGGGTAGGACACAATAGAAAAAGATTTTCAGGCAGTCACAATTAGGAAATTGGTTTGAGAAAGAACAATAATTAGAGAAGGCAATAACAATTAGCAAGAGAGAAACAGCTAACTGGATATATTTTATAAATGCAGAGGTTACTTGGGGATAGATCTCTAAATGTGATTTTGGCAACTATCATTCAGCATGTTTGAAAAGCCAGTTTTTACTTGTTGTCAACTGGAAATTCTCTATCACCACGATAATATATATATTTTTTATCTTCCAACAGGTATCTGAAGCGCTTTAAGGTCATGAAGCCTAAAGTTCTTAGAAGCTGGTGCAGACAAATTCTCAAAGGCCTCCACTTCCTCCACACTAGAACTCCTCCGATCATCCACAGAGACCTTAAGTGTGACAACATCTTCATCACTGGTCCTACGGGCTCTGTCAAAATCGGAGACCTGGGCCTGGCAACTCTAAAGAGAGCCTCTTTTGCTAAAAGTGTTATTGGTTAGTTACCATGCAGTTGGAAAAAATGCTGTTTTAATGATTTGGGAATTTTCACAGTGCAGAAAGAAACTGTAAACACAGTGCAGACACTGTTAGACACCGTTAGGGGTCGAGATTATTTTACTTGATGCATCAAAGTCAAACATTCGCTCTAGTTTTGCTTTTAATTCTTGGCTCTGTTTTTATCTTTAGCAAAATATTTCACTGCACTCACCAATCCCACACTAAAATGTGTCAGCGGGTTATTTGTTGCTGCAGGTAGTATTCAGTACCAAAAATGACACTGACGATCACGGTGGGAGTAAACGAAAACAGTAAATCTGTGTACTGCATAACCAAAATAAGGGAACTTGTTCCTTCTAAGTGTGGGATTCTGTGCCTGTTGTGTTTTTTATGTAACAAAACAAAAATTTCTGTGAAGTATAGAATTACATTAAAAGCTCAATATCTATGTGTCACTGGATCCGACCAGCTGTGACACAATGAGTGTTTTGAATCATTGGCCATTTTTAAAAAACATTAACCCTACTTGGTGGAGAGTTACAGAGATTGTTTGGGCTTATTATTAGCTTTTTGACTACCTTAAAGTTGCTATATTTTACTGTCATGTTTAGAAAATTCTTCACAATTTATCAGGCCTGATCAATTTCTGCTGTTGATGCCACTGGAGTTCAATTAAACCATCAGTAAGTTTGTAATTTATCATCTTCTCTTGCATTAATTTTCCAGGCACTCCAGAGTTCATGGCTCCAGAGATGTATGAGGAGCACTATGACGAGGCCGTGGATGTCTATGCCTTTGGGATGTGTATGCTGGAGATGGCAACATCTGAATATCCCTACTCTGAATGTCAAAATGCTGCTCAGATCTACCGCAAAGTGACCAGCGTGAGTTCACGTTCAAATCCTGCCACTGCTATAATAACTTTCAATCTATGATTACAACAATAGCAAAGCTATATCTCAATTTTTTGGTTCTTATTTAGAATGAAGGGTTCGTTATAAGCCTGCCACAATATCCGATTTGTTCTGCACATTTGCAGTGATCAAAAGACAGTCAAATTTACATGTAGGTTTGCTTATTTTGTTGGAGTTTTTTTGCCTGCACGGATGCACTGTTGTTATTTTGTGGTGTTCCAGGTCAAACTTGGAAGAAAAAAATAAAGACTCTAGCTGGTTCTGCAGCGCTTGGAACACAGGACCCTGAGAGCATGGGCAAACCTCGGACTAATTTAGTTAAATTACTGTTATAATAGACAACACTATCTACCTAATGTAGCTAATGCTGACGCTTTTAATTTGGCAGATGAGAACTGTCCTATTTCTTTTGAAAACCTTTATTCCCAGGGCTCATATGTCTGGAAGACAATGTGTTTAACAGACTCTGTATTTAATGATTTTATACAATGCAGACAGAAGTTTCTTCTGTTATTTCTCCAAGTACTTCTGTTTAAAACCTGTCATTTGGTAAGCTAAGACGTGGATTAAATTTTTTTTAGGGGGTGAAACCTGCCAGCTACAGCAAAGTCCGCGACCCAGAAATTAAGGAAATAATCGGGGAGTGCATCTGTCACAGATGGGAAGAAAGGTAATTGGACCAGAACCTCTATCTCTGGCTTATGACGCATTGTTGTGTGGGTAGAGATTGACTCTTATGTTAGCGTCAATACCACTATTTGACTCTGACATAGTTTGTGCTCCTCTGTGTTTTACTGTGCCAGTGACATGTAGTGCAGGTCTGTAGTGTTTGTGTATTTCTTGCAGGTACTCCATCAAGGACCTCCTGAATCACGCCTTCTTTGCAGAGGACACGGGTGTGAGGGTGGAGCTCAATGAAGAAGATGATGGGAAAAAAGCATCCATTGCTCTAAAGCTGTGGGTCGAAGATCCTAAAAAACTGAAGGGGAAATACAAAGACACTGGTGCCATTGAGTTTACCTTTGATTTGGCGCATGAGGTCCCAGAAGTTGTTGCCCAAGAAATGGTAAGGAAATTCTTTTTCAAAAAGCACTGTTTCTCAGTGCTTTGCCATACACGTTTCTTATTGGTGTCTGTTAAAATGTTGTCTCGCAACAAAGAAAGACCTGGGTTTGAATCCATCATCTGGCCGGAGCCTTTCTGTCTAGAGTTTGAATGTTCTCCCTGTTTCTGGGTACTCTGGCTTCTTCCTACAGCCAGTCAGTGAGATTAGGTTTATGGATTGATAGAGGGGAAATGAATTTAAACTCTAACCATAACAAAAGTAGTTTTGTTTGTTTGTTTTTTTTGTGGTTTGCTATTTCAATTCAGTTTCTGTTATTTCCTGTGATGAGGTAGTTGGGCTATCAGCATAATGATATACAAAGTGTCTAATAATGTTATGGAAGTCATTACATTGGAACACATCTTCTGATGTAGGTCTGATGTAAGGAGTGTGTTACTGGTTTGCAGTACTGCGAAGTGCTTCAGATACCACAGGACTATGTCTACATAGAAACTAGAGCAGGGGTGTCAAATATAAGGCATGGGGGAAAGAATCAGCTCGGCAAAGACTCCAGTCGGGCCCACTAGAGAGCTTTGGGAAAAGGAGGGCATAAATTTTCGATTTTCAATTGTATTTTAATCAATTTTAGAGTTTTTCCTGTTGGTAAAGAGCTCCATCTGGCCATTTATATTACATAACAGTAATTATTAATTGTTTAGTTAAAAGTCTTTACATGCCCTCGGTGTAAAAAGTGAGTTTGACACTCCTGAACTAGGGCAACTGATCAGTTGACCTTTCGCTCTTCATGCAAACTTCTGTTAATGCAGGATGGGTAGTTCTGAGCTGCAGTGAGTATCTTGCTTGTGCCTCCATAGGTGGATTCAGGTTTCTTTCTGGATTGTGATGTGAAGATCGTTGGAAAGTCTATCAGAGATCGTGTAGCTCTAATCAAATGGAGGAGGGAGCGGACTGTCTCACCAAATGGAAACAGCGAGACACCCGTGAAGAAAACTCAGCAGAACCTCCTGCAGGTTCCCAGTACAGGGATGCCACAGGGAGCTGCATTAGCTACTACAGATTATGAAGACCAAGAGTCAGAGCAGCAGACTCTGATCTGCACCGTCCCCGCTGCCACATCTACCACATGTAAGAAACTGAAATTAGAATATTATGTGAATGTGTGCATTAACACAAAACCTGAAGTTAAAACCAGTGTTGATTTTAAGAGCCAATTTTGACCAGTTTTAGTTTCAGTTTTATTCAGAATTTAAATGTCTAAGCTCTTTTAGTTTTAGTTGATTCAATATTACAAGAGCATCACAAGCTAAATCTGAAGTTATTCAGTTCACTAAAATATAAAGTGTAAATGTTTGTCATGTTTTTACTAGTGAGAGTTGCTCCACATGGTTTACAAAGCATTTTATTTTCCATGGCATCAAATACGCAATGCTGCTGCTTTTCCTACTAAGAGATGTTTTGTTGTGTTATCGTGAGAAAGCATAGCTGACCCTGCCCTCCCTGCGTGTTTTTCCGATTAAATGTGCGTATCTAACCTTACTGCACAAGGAGATTACTTCTGATTGGATCCTACCTATCTACACAACGTAATTAGCTCTGATTGGATCTTGTATTTCCAGAACGTCTTCATCTCGCTCATATGAAATGTGCTGACAAAAGTACCAGCACATGTCATGATAGTTTTTCTCCTCGCGCATTTGTTATCATCTTGTTTTTGTCACTGACTAAAACTACAAGAAAAATTATTGGTCAACAAGATCAAACACTGGTTAAAACACACGACGAAGACTGTTGCTAAAAATAGTTTCAGTGAACCTAAGCGAGAATCAGACATATGGCTGCTGCAGTGTCTGAGTGATGCCAAATTACGTGACATCATTTAGCATTTGAATTTTATTAAGATTCTACTCCACTGTCTCCCACACCCCATCTCTCTTTTTGACTGTCTGTCCTTCCTGCATAAAGCATCATGGTGAATCATAATCTTTTACATGCTCTCTTATTACAGCTGACAGTGGAGTGAGCTCCACCATGCAATTAGATGAGCTAAACAATCAGCAGAATGGCCCCTACCCAACGCTTCAAGAGCCTGTTACCACAACTCAGATTATCTACAGTCCTCCTGCACAGACTGACCCTCAGCTGCGCCAGGGGCCCTACCAGCAGTCCACTGCACAGTCTGCGCAGTTACACCAAGGAGCGTACCAGCAAACCACAGGCCAGCTGCACCCTGGGACCTTTCAACAACCTGCAGCACAACTGCACCAGGGGCCTTATCAGTGTCAAACAGTGAGTAAAAGCATTTCATGTTATTTCCATTTTCTCTTTCTGATATCCTTAATGATATTTTTCTGAAATAACGAAAATGTTATTTTCTTTTTCGGAATGATACCTCATCAGCGTCACTACAGTGATCCCTTTGTATGCCATGAGAACCTGCTCATCACTGAAAGTACTATGTGTCTTAGGCGTGGCAGCGCCTCCATGGTTGAGATGGTACAGTGTAGGATGCAATCGCTAACTAAGACGACTCCACTCCGCTGCTTGTGTCCCTTACAGGAAGTGTCTTCGGCAAATAGGACAGAGAGTCGAGTGCACGATACAAACTGCCTGTATGCTAACTCTGCCGAGAAACCATCATTGTTATCGCCTTTCTTGCTCCCCCATCAACACTCTCATCATGACTCAGCAAGTCATTTCGATTCACCTCACCTTCCCCTTAATTTACAACCTCCTGCAGAGCTGCCTCCAAGTGTCCCACGCAGCCCAGGGCCTCACCATCACTGCCAAGCTTGCATGTCTCTCCTCTGCAAGGACAGGACAAAAGGAGGTGGATCACTGGGACACATACACAAACGCACTGTCACCACATCCACCCAGTTTGCTCCAGTCTCCAAGCCAAGCTCGCCCACATCTCTTCATCAGCCAAGGTCTCCTTCTTCTCTGCCCACTACCACATCATCAAATTCTCAGCCCGTTGTGGCAGCTTCTTCTTCACATCTTTCTCCACCTTCACAAACTGTGTTCCCACGGAGTTTGTATGAAGGTGGAGATCTCACGCTCCTCAACTACTGTCTCCATCACATTGTCAGTCGCAGGACCAGCTCCCCCACCCTCTCTGATAGAGGTGTTAACCATCCACTACACAACCATGGGGAGGCTGGGGTTTGTTGTTCTTCAGTACGTGAGCATAAAGACAAGAGCCAGAGCCTGGATGCTCCATTCTACTGTTCTCCAAATGTGGTTAGGAACCTGCAGTTATCATCACATCACAGCAAAGACAGAGCCGATTCTCTGGTGGGTTAGAGAAGAAGACTTTGCATAGCCTGAAATGCCATAGCAGCACCCTGCTGTATCTTTCCTGATCCTGCAAGTTGCCTCTCTCCCCTGGCCAGTATGTTAGCAGCCAGTTTTTGCTCCTGCTTAATCAACATTAAGTGCTGAATTACTCGCTCAAAGTGCTTCTCTTAACATGTTGGATGGGCAATGATAAATAAATGCCGCCGCTTCCCGTTTCCATTTTAACTGCCCTTGATGAACAATTCCAGCTGCTAAAAAACACCCCTCTCTATTTTCTTGCTAGTGACCACAAATGCTTTGACAAACTAAACTGTGAGCCCCATTTGTTGTATTAAATACAAACACATATTATACATTCTAATATCCCTAAAGAAGGTCTCCCATTATGTGTTTCTGACAGACAGTTCCTGCTCCAGCTACGCCAGCCACTGCTGCTAACCAGAGCAGACAGTGCTTTCCAGCTGCAGGCCCAACTCTACAGACACAGAACACAGCCCATCCCAACCAGGAGCAGGTACTGCATACATCTGACTCTAAAATACCCTGGCAACGTCTGTAGTGAGACCCAAAAATCTGAATTATGAAGCGACAGTTTGAAAGTCGCTCATTGGAGCCCACCCAGCTGCCTGTCCTAGCATGCTTGACTCGCAGGGCCTCGTCATTTGACATGCAATATAAAAAATACAATTTCAACTTTTAAATCATAAACTGAAACATGCAATATAATGGAAGTTAATCTGCCATTTGATTTAGTGGTGCTGGCCATTTTAAGTCAAGTAGGTCTAGTGCTGTGTGTGAGGTGGGTGAAAAGTGTATCTGATTTTCCCTTTAAGAGCCAATGTCCACTGTACTGTATATCTGTGTATATGTGTGTGATGTGAATAGCTGTTCATGTGGTTTGTGTCTCCTTCACATTTATCTCTCCTCACTGTAGTACCATCTCCAACCAGCTGCTATCCTGCCAAAGGTAGAGCAGCATGCAGAATAACTGAATCACAAGTCTGCCTGCCCTGCAGCTCACTTGTAACAAAGTGAAGCTGTTAAACTGTTTAATTATTAGTTTGAATTCTCAGTTTCAGATTCATACTGTAAAAAAAGTAAATAAGTAAAAAAACCAAAAAAGAAAAACAAAACCCCAAACATGTCATTTCCTTCCTTAGCTGTTATCTGCAGAGCAGCCTGCTTCCCACCTGAGTCATCCTGCTACCAGTTTTCCACAGTTAGTCTCCAGTGCTCCTTCCCCACTTCTACCCCTGCAGATCAGCATGCAGGTGTGTTGTGTTAGCATAGAGAAGACAACAACAAATCTTCCTATAAAATGTTATAATAGGTGGCAGGGTAGAGTAATAAATAAGGGGCCTGTGTGAATGTTGTTTCTATTGGTTATCTTTGTTCATTTTATATCATTTTCCCTTTTTCTTTCCCAGTTTTCCTCACCATATGCAGTTATTCAAACAGGGGGCCACAAGCCTTCCCCCGTCTCCCCAGCTCCTCTGCCATCTGTCTACAGCAGCAGTGAATCCACTATGTCTAGCACCTATTACTCACATTCACCCCACCGTCCCTCTCTGCCTCTGATTCCTCATTCTGCCATGCCATCTATGTCTACTCTTGGCACTCCTCAGACTCCTCTGTCCACACCTCAGCATGTACCCAGTGTGGCATTCCCCCTCCCATTTTTTGCCATGTCCGTGTCCTCAGCAGTGCCACAGCAGCAGGGCAGCCCCTCCACATCTCAACCAAACCTAAGTTTCCATTCCACCCATCCCTTACCTCTCTCTCAGGTACAACCCACCCCATACCCTGCCCCCAATCCTGAGCACGGTCTGGCTGAGCAGCCTGTCCAGGTGAATATTTCACTCAGTTCTCACTGTAATGGTTGGTTGGATCATAGGAAATCTGTAATACTAAGGTGGAATGGGTGTGATGCTTGCTGGGCATGGGTTTAGAGACTCAAAGACACACAGTACTTGAACTAACTGTTGAACAATTCTTTAAATGTGCTTGTTTTCTTTCAGATACAGTCACTCACTCCACATGGCACTCTGGGAGACTTTCAGCATTTGGGTGCGGTTCACTCAGTTTTGCCTACTGTTCAGACTTCTCTCTGGGGAAGGGGAACAGATTCAGAAACTAGTGGAGCTGGCCTTGACTTAGCAGGAGCTTCTACAATTTCAGCCCCAGTCCCAGCCCCAGCGTCAATCCCAATCCCAGCTAAAGTTGATACTCAACCTCCAGCACAAAGTCTGGCTGTGGTGGGAGCACAAAACCAACTTCAAGTCCCAGTATCAGCTCAGGCCGCAGCTATGCCTCAAACCACAACCCTTCTTAAATCCCCCACTTCAATCCCAATACAAGTTCCAACAGCAATTCAAGCTGCAGTCTCAGCCCCAGCTCAACCACTAGTATCAGCATCAGGTCCCATTTTGGAGCAAACAGAAGTCTCCTCTGTGAGCTCAGGCATACTTTCATCCAAACCCGAAATGTCAGTCCCAGGCTTGGTTTCAGGCCCAAACACTGTCACCCTGCCAGCACCAGTTCAGTCTGCAGCTCCTGTTCCCGCTCCAGCTTCTGTCACAACTTCAGTCCCAGCTCCAGTTCTGCAGCCTCCTGGCACCCAGACAACAGTCTCAATACCCGAGTGTTCCAGCCTGCCTGCAACTCAGCAAACTGCAGACATGGCATCTGCATCCAGCACCCCTCAACAAGAGCCCTGTGCAGAGGTAGTGATGAAAGTCTGTGAATATTTGAGAGTAATACCAGTTTTTACACTTATGTAAATTCTATAAGATTTACATGTGCTTGATTAAAATTGTCTCTGCAAATGACAAATAAAGTCATGTGCAAAAGAAAGTTCTTCACAGAACTCTTTGCAGATCTATGAAAAACTAAGTACACCAGCCAGGTGCTTCTAAAGAAAACTTGATTAACTGATCATCAGCACATGTGATCCCCTCTGTAAAAGCAGTTTAGGCAGTTAGGTGTGGGGGTAACTCAACGCCACAGTCTTCCGAGTTTTTAACGTCTCTGAAAATTCAGCCCAAGATCAGACCGTACAATGCTCCAAGAAACTGTGAAAAAAAAGCTTCTCAGACTCCAGAGGCCTTATTAACCATGTTAGGTGTTAAAGTTCATGAAAGTACATGGTCTGAAAGAACATGGCTCCACAGCTTAGGTTCGCTTAGATTACAATACGCCAGCATATCAGTGCAATTCATAGCAGCTGTGTCAAGCATGGTGGAGGAGGGTGATTATTTGTGCTTGTTTTGCAGCTACAAAACCAGAGCATTCATTGAGTTGACCACGGACTCCACTGTATATTAAAGTAATCTAGAGTCACATTTGAGGCCATATGCCTGACAGCTCAAGATTGGCTGAAATTGATCCCAAATGCAGCAGCAATTCTACAACAGAATGGCTGAAAGAGACAAGGTGTGTTAGTGGTCCAAAGTGCAGACCTCAACCTGACTGAAATGCTGTGGCAGAACCTGAAGAGAGCCGTGCATAAATGAATGCCAGCAAACCTCAGCAAGGGATACAGAAACCAATTACTTCACATTATTACTACTTCCACAAATGATGGCTCATTGAATATACTATAGCTCTGTAAAAACTTTCTTTTTCACATGACTGTATTAAAGTATCCGCTGGTCAGAAAGAACGTTCAAACTGCAGGATTCATTTCAAATTACATTAACATAAATTTTATACATCAGTCCCATCATGACACCAGCTTCTGAATCTTAGTTTAACATGCTGAGAAGTAACAACACACATTAACCATATTACATTATATATTAACCACAGTAAGGCTTAGTCCCTCAGTGATCCATTATAGGTCCTTCATCAAGGTCCTCTAACACTCCCATTTTTCTATTTTCAGGAGGCGCTTCGGGAAAAACCAATATCTTTACCCAGTTATGAATTTGACAGGTGTGTATCTGCTGTTTTCTTTTTTTTAAATCTATTTTCTCTGTCTTTTCAGATTCTGTAGTTTTTACAATTTTGTGTGAGGAAAATGTGCCACTTGGCCGTGAATTGCTAAACTGTCTTAAAATGTTCTTTTTTGTTTTAGTCTCAAGTCTGATATACCATCTGGCAAGGAAACAAGTGATGGCTATGAAAGCTTTGCTAGTGTGGGAAAGGGAGATGGGAAACCGAGGAAACATCACCGCAAGTCTGCCCGCACACGTTCCAGGCAGGAAAAGACCAGCAAACCAAAGCTGAGCATGCTCAATGTGAGTCTTGGTGACATTTGTGGTGTCAGAATGTACAGTTTCTTGAAATCTTTTATTTTTCTGATTGTAAAGTGTAAGCACTGCTCCCACAGGTTTGCAACACTGGTGATAAAATGGTCGAATGCCAGCTGGAGACTCACAACCACAAAATGGTGACATTTAAATTTGATCTGGATGGAGATGCTCCCGAGGAAATCGCAACTTACATGGTTAATCCAGACTTGTACAATCTAGACTTTGTGCTTAATCATTTCTTAATATTTGCATTATTGTTTAACATCTTAATAACTGCATATCTACAGGTAGAGAATGGCTTCATCTTGATGTTAGAGAAGGAAATCTTTATTGACCAGCTGAAGGATATTGTGGATAAAGCTGAAGACATGCTGAATGAAGACATGGAGGGTGAAAGGGACACAGCTTTGAGTTGCAGTCCTTTACAAGTCCAGCCATTTGAAGCGTTAGTAGGAGAGGTAAGAAACAAATACACTGCATGCTTGAAAATACTGTAGGTTTAGATATTAGCAGTGACATACTCATAAACACGGATTCAGACAAATAAATAGAATGGCAAAGCAATTAGCATACTGACTTAGCTTTCATCTGTACATTTCTTTGTAGAGTCAGCAGCCTGGAGGATCTCAACCAGTCTATCAGCAAAATGGTATAACACTTTTTCTTAGAAAAACGTTTACCCGTATGCATGTCTGGTAAATCCTTTTTCCTCGTCACTATAACTTTTTAAAAAAATCCATCCCAGTTCTTCATACAGGAAAGAGATGGTTCATAATCTGCCCTGTAGAGGAGATACCCACATCCAGTCAGGAGACCCCCTCTGACGGGACAACTACGCAGTCACCTGGGAGCTCAGCCGCTACGCACCCTGCTGACAGCACCACTGCAAAGCCCTCCAGAGGTGACTGCCAATTTTCCCATAATATCCAGCAGCTTCAAGGAGCAAGAACACCACCTTGTGGCAGTACAATGACAGGCATCCTTCAGCTCAGATGGGCAAAAACTGATTTCACAATAAATAAAGTAGACCTTTTTTTAAAAAAAAATCATAATTCTGTGTAATTTTGATTCTACCTTTTTAAAAACCTTTTGCAGAAGAGGGTTCATCTTCCACAATGTCTGGGGGAAGTGGAGGCTTCTCTTATGACGTGTACGGATTCTGCAGTCCTCCAATAATGTCCAACACAGACCCGCTCCTCTTGGCCACCCTGTCACCTCCTGTGTCTGCACCCCCGACTCTCCAGTCAGTGCCATCAGTGGAGCCAGCAGGCAGTTCAATGCAACACAGCATGCAAGCCCAGACAGCCAGAACACAAACATCATCCCCGCATGCTGCTTTCCCTGTGGACGATTCACAGGGATCCCCTCTCGGCTCCATCTCACCAATCCATGCATCTCAGAAGTTGCCTGATATGACATGCCCGGTTTCTATTGCTGACGACGTGCCCTGCTGCCCTCTGGTCATGCCCCTCTCTCTCGATGTGAGCACTTCACAGGTTGGATCTCCGCTTACTCTTCCGCTCCAGGAGCCAGGATCAGTCAAAGAGGCACCGGCTGTCTCCTACGCCCCTGCAGCACGGAGCGAGCGACCGCAGCAGCCTGTGGTGCTGCATCAGCCTTTTGCCACTGTTGGAGGGACCAAAGTGTCCTCACTACCACAGAGTCCAGCACCATCCCAGCATGGTGCAGGCCCCAGTGAGTCAGATGGTGAAGGAAGACTGGGTCGTAGCGGCTTTGTGGACAGCACCATTAAAACCCTGGATGAGAAACTACGGAATTTGCTCTACCAGGAGTATGCTCCCATGTATCCATCAGGCAGCGCTGCAGAGACACCAGGGTCTGGCACAGAGTACATCCAGTCTCCTCCTGGTCCAGACAGCGCCACAGGAGGCTCAGGAAACAGCACCCCAGGGCCAATAGGGGAGGGACGCTACAGAGGAGGAGAACAGCTGGTAAGTATGTTTTGTACTGTGTTGTACTGTATCCAAATAATATTAATTTAACTGTTTAATATATTTTAGGGTTTTAATGGAGTTCAAGAAAACGAGCACAGCTAAACTGATCTAAGAGAGAATGACAAATATTATTTAGCTGTTCCTCATCAAGTATTTTAAAGGACAACGAGTAATAGTTTGTATCCTCTGCCCTCTATAAGCCTCAAATTCCAGAGAGAATGGACAGTTTGAGCGCACTGAGTGATTCAGCTGTGTGTGGTACGTCAAGCATCGCAACATAATCGGCATCATTATCTCCTAAGTAAAATGAGATGCGAGTTAATTCCTGCAGTGCTACAGTTTTAGTATTGTGGATATTTTCCTTCCAGCGTCCCTGTCGAGAAGACACGTTCCTCACTCTGCTTCATGCTCTGGAGCAAGAGGTCGATTTAAGGTATGAATGAGAGCATGTTCACACATTTAAAGTGAAGGACCATTTTCTTCTTTCACACCATTCGTGATTTCATACGAATTCTTCTTCTGTGCTTTTGGCAGATCACTCCTGTTCCCCCTGAAGTGGCCAACAGACGAGATGTGAAGCAAAGGAGCTGGAGCAGCGCTGCCTCACCGGCGCACCCTGTGGGATACATTAGGGACCATGGTCAGCTTGATGCCATGGCTACCTCCACCACAATTGGCCGTTTCTCTGTGGTGAGCACTGAAGATGACATTACACAGAGGACACGTTGTAGCCGTTACTCTGCCCCGCCTGATTTCTATCTGGACACGCCTCCTTCTAATGCCAAGCGGGGCTCTTTGCCTCGTGCAATGACATCCGTCCCTGTGGATGTCACGGTCCACGCTCGCTTCCTCTCCTCAGATTCAGGGGCAGAGAGCAGCCCTGCAAAGCTGACTCCTGCCACCCCGTCGCAACACTCCCGCACCGAGCGCAGAGGAAGTGACCTCATGAAAAGGGCAGTGGCCTTTCTCCGTCGTTCTGGTCGCAGCAGCAGCGTGCAGAGCTCTGACTCACCGAGCAGGCATGGAGGGGTGCACGGCTCTGCCTATGGCAGCAGCGATAATGACTCCGAGATGGAGGATTCAGACATAAAGAGAGAACTACAGAGACTCAGGGAGAAGTAAGCATTGCTTGTGGTTTGCTTTCTGTCATGCAGCATGTTTGTATATGAAGATATTTTGTCATTTAGCTTGTAAGTCATTATTATTTTTGTCTTCTGGGTTTCCTCAGACATCTGAAGGAAATCTCTGAGCTGCAGGCCAATCAGCGAGGGGAAGTGGAGCTCCTGTATCGAAGACTTGGTAAAGTTCCTCCTCCTGGCCTGGGAGTTGCTGCACCACATGCCAGCCGTAGAAAGAGGTCCAGCAAGCACAGGCTGAAGCCAGGCAAACTTCTCAGCCCTCTGGTTCAACAGTTTAGAAATGTCACAACCAAAACTGGTGACTCTAGCAGATCCAGTGAGTGGCTTTGCAGAAATCCCAGTACTAAAAGTTAAGAATATGTACTGAAAGACTATTTATTGATGTTATCCTCTTGCATTTGTTGCATTTGTGTGTCTTTAGGTGCTGCTGCAGGTACGGGTGACAACACAGTTAGTTTAAATGGGTCTCCAGCTAAAGGGTCTTTCCCCACTCACAGCAGGGCCCGGTCATGCACCAGCCACCTTCCCAGCTCAACCTCGGAGCCCGTGCAGACTCAGCAGCCCTGCTCCCTTAAAGGCTCTTTATCTTCTGATAATATTTATGCTGGACTACACGGAGATGGAACTGGCACACAAGTGGCACCGGGGCAAGGTACCACACACCCTGATTCAACAGTATTAATAATAAAACCATTATTTGTGTTGTTGCTTTGTTTAATAATGTTGGCAATGGAGTGTTTATTCTTCTTACCCTGTTGTCTTTTTCCCTTGATTATGCTTTTCTACAGGCTGGTCTAATTACCCTCAACCATCTGAGAGAGTGACCTATAAATCGAGTAGCAAGCCACGAGCTAGATTTCTCAGTGGGCCTGTGTCTTTATCTATCTGTTTGTATCTCTTCTCTTCCCGCATAGCTTCATATTTTTTGGTTTCCATATTTTCAGTAAAACTCCTTTTAGTTCACAGGGTTTTTTATGTGCCCTTTTTTTCTCTGCCTCATTGTTATTAGTTGGTATTTTATTGTATTATCTTATTTCAGAGATGATTTTATTTCATTCAGCAGTTTACACAAATTTCCTGAAAGAGAAGCTGAGAATTTTACCCAATAGCTATCAGTCATGTTTAAAAACTGTTTTTATTTATTTATTATTCAACTTATTTTTATAAGTATTGAGTTTTACCTCACGTTTCACGTCTCACTAATTTTTCTGCTCTTTGTCTGTGTGCAATAAACACTTATCAACTTTGCATACCTAGGAAACAGACTCTTGCATGTCTCATGCATCCCAAACTACAATAGATTTTCTCGTAATGCTTCTTTCTAACCCTGTATTACCTGTTTGTTATCTGTGTCACTCTGATATCCTGCACTTTGTAATGCCTTAAACATGGGTCATCTGCATGATTTGCTAACTATACGGATTGTCTCATTTAAGGGAAATGATTGCCTTGTTTATCCATTTGTTAGTGTGATTTTATTCCCTTGTTTTGCAGTGCTCGGTAGCTTTGTTTTGCACCGCTCCCCGTTATTGACCATTATAACCTGCTGATGAAAGCTGCGATTTGCATTAATCTTTTTTTGTTCTGTAGGGGCGACGCTGAAGCGACTTTGTCTTGGTAAAGAGCGTGGTAACAGTAAGTAAAATTACAGTCTCATTAAGAATTTGTTTTTCTATAAGTCAAGTTGTTTGTTTCATGTTGTAATCAGGGTATTAAACCAGGTGTTTGTATGTGTGTGTGTCTTTTTTAGGGTCTGGAGCTTCAGCAGGGGCTTCCAATCAGTCACAGCAGCTGCCTGGGGGTGTCACACCTCCTCCACATCAGCCGGTGATAGGATTGGCCCAAGCTCAAGCCAATAACAGCAACAACAAAACAGGCACATACAGTAGCACATCTACGAGTGCCTATGATAGCAACCTGCCTGAAGACTTACAACGACTAATGGATGACTGGGCCCAGGAGGTTCTGATTGTCACCCACCGGCCTCGCACTAACTCTTTGAGTATCACTCGACCCCAGCTTTGGGATCAGGATCCACTTCAAACAAGTGAACAGCTTGCTAGGGCTTCAGATGTGAGTGCTATGGTTATTATCTATTCTATAAAAGAGATATTGCAAATATACAGTGTTTAGATCATGAGGCCTGAAGTGTATAAAACTACTCTAATGGCTATAACTTCAAAATGCCTTTATGTTGTAGGGACTCATTAATTAGAAGAGTTCATTACAGAATATAGTAATACGCTTTCATTTTATCATGACTTGCACTCTGACTTGATTATTGTATTTCATTTCCTAATGCATACTGGGGCATTCCTTAAGATTACTAGAGGTTATTGCCATGCTAGTATTACAGTACTGTATCCTGCATGTCTATAAACAATGTTAGTGTAGCTAATATTGTTTTAATATGCAAAAGTGCTATGTTTACTATTTACTTTTAACTATGTAACCCTTTTAGTTATTGCCATGGACAGCTCCAGGACCAGAGGCCTGTAGTCTGCCACTGTCATGGCCTGACGGCCCTGGGTCAACAATGATCGCCACCCCGCCGGCAGGGGCACATCCCTCTTATCAGCATCACTCTCCTGCTCCATTCAGGGCCTTGCCCTCACCTCTCTCTATTAGCCAGTGGCCTGGGTTTTTCTTTCCCCTTCCTTCAGGAGTCTTTGCCTTTCCTGCTGTGGCCTCAGCTCAGGACACCCACAGCTCCATTCCAGCACCATCATATCAGCCAACTGATCCCAAGGCGAGGACTCTCTAATCTCTGTAGCATTGTGTCTTCCAACTCCGTTACCAAAAATATATCTCATTATAGTTCTAGTCAATCTGTGCATAATAGTGTAAATATATATAACCAGCACGTATGTAATCATATGTACATACTCATCCTTAGTCTTTTTGTTATTTGTTTCATTTTGCGTCAACATACCTCATGTCCGTATTACAATGCATAATCCTTGATTGCAGTCAACTTGTAATTAGCTGAATCGTGCATTAAAGTGCAGATTTCTTTTCATTTTTTCTGTATGTGCATTGAATGTACATACTGTATTTCTCATTCATATTGTGTTTTCAGTTAAGCAGCTGATGTTTGTGTTACTCATCTCACTCATATATATATATATATATATAAGCTGCCGAGTGTATATATGAATTATCGTCAGTCTGTAAATAGCTCCTGTGTTTGTATAGTTACCATTAGATAATCTGTAGGTTGGTGCTGCAGTTATGTGTCTTAATGCAACACCTTATTTGCCACCATCATGCCATCACTGTGAAGACTTGACATCCTGGTCACTAGGACCAGTCGCTTTACTCTGCTCTCTCAGTCCAAGGATAGGTTTCATTCTTCATCGATGAAATGCTTCCAGCACAAGCGCTTGAAATATCCTTAAGAGATTTGAATGAACTTGAACTTTATCTTCAGGTGGAAAAAAAAACACCTGTGAGAGTGCCTTGAAATGCAGTTTCCGTTTTTTGAAGAAAAGCATTTAGATTCAAAGCATACTCTAGATATTCTATATATGCTTTCACCTTCACAGGTAAATTATGTGATCTGAATAATGAATGTGGAGTAAAACATGTTTAATTTAGCAACAAAACACAGCTAAACACTACAATCCGGTGTTGCAGTACATTAAATATCAGAGATTGTAAAAAAATAAATTAATATCCAAAGCTGAATTAGGTTAGCATATACTTGTGTAAGTTTCCTTGTTCACTGAAGTCATGTTCTTGTGGGATTGCTTTAGCACCTGCACAGCAGCCTGCATGACCACACGGATGTTCTCTGAATCCCCACTGAGTGGTGTTCTGTGTTTAGAGTGGATGTTGTTCAGAGAAAGCGATTGAAATCATACATAAGGAGGGCTGAAGGACTCAACACACGAGTCAAAATCATAATCATCCCATACCTCTACTAATGCAATCTGTAGCTTTACATATTGTTGCCTTGTGGTTTTTAAGAGATTACTGCGTGGATGGTTGTTGTTTGATAAATGCTGTTAATGTGATAATATTAGGGGGGCACATGACGAATGTGAATTACCGAAAAGCCACAACTGTTTGATGTTTGAGTAATAGGCATAGGTTTTCAAAATTGTATTTATTAGATTCTGGCCTCACAATGTCTTTTAGCTCATGCTTATACGTATTAAGGCTAACATGATTCAAGGATTTCCAAAAAATATAGTGCTTTCACTATTTTAGTCAAAAACAATACTTTAATACATCTCTTGCATAAATCATTTACTCCCTTACAAGAGTTCTGGGGTTGCATATGTCATTTTGTGTATTTTTGAGTGCAAATGGCACAGTCATCTTAAGAAAGCACTTGCTTTTATAAATGTGGTCCCTTGTTTCCCCGTGTAAAACCACTCAGTCAGTATGGCAAGCCAAGCAGTTCTGTAAAGGCACGATAAACACTTTTGGGGAACCAAAACAGAAATCTTCTATATTTGCAGAATTACAGGACGCTAAATTTCCCATAATACAACACACTAGCATCTTTACATCATCAGGGTTGTTATCTTTCAACCTTTAAAAATATTATTTTCAAATTCACAAAACACATTACGCAGACTGAGTATAACGCATCATAAACTGAACCTTAAATGTAAAATCATTGGCATGACCCTTTAAAATAGTTTCACTTTTGCACATTAAGAGAGTAATTTAAAATGGATTATTTGTCTGTAAGGCAGATCTTTAATAATGACCGAGATATTTTTTTTAATCTCCTATGCAGCAGTTTTCTTTGTGCTTTCCACTGTAACTTCTGTCTTTAAATCTAATGCTTGCAATGACAGCTAGATGTATGATTGCTTTTGCCTGCTGTATCACCTGTTTTCCCAGCACTTTCCTGACCTTGTCAGATTGATACCTTCTCAAAAAAAGCTGTACATACTTGAAGACATAAATAAATTCATTTTTGCTTGACACCACACAATATTAGTCACATACTGCTTTCATCAGTAGTCACAAGCCAAATTGTCTCTGGGTCTTTTACTCTTCACTCTAATTTGCCAAAACAGTATTGCTTATTACAAATGAAAAGACAGTTGTGCAAATGCAGTTCTGGGAAAGTTATCACTCTATATTTCACCATACAGAGGCTAAAATCTATGTTAAAATCCATATTTCACCACTGGTATTTATATTTCACTGATAATAGGAGATATCTGAGGTGTGTACTTGTAGTTTTTGTGTATCAGCATCTTTCCGTCAGGCATAATACACTTGACACTGCAGTTTGAAGATCATCCTGACTCTGTGACTTTAGGGTTATTTCATGTCATTCACATGTATGTGTGATTGAATTAAACATGTTGTGGATGCACAAATCTATTTGGACATTCACACCTGCAGCAATAGATTAATTTAGAAATATAAGAATCTGAAGATCAAAGTAAACTTCCATCTGCAAGAAACTGATGTAAGATATTGTAACATCCTTCAAAGTGTGTTGTTATATATTTACTTTACTCTTTCTCAAGATCAGAGTCACGGGGAAATGTGAGCTCCTTTTAATGGTTAAGGTTTATTATTTATTTTGGTGTTGTTTAGTGCTAGGTTAACATAAAATTGATGCTGTCCCATTAAGTAAATTATTCTTGTAACTTCACTTGTAATACTGTAATGTTTCAGACTTTCAGCTTTAATTCAGTCAGCTGAACAAAAAGATGGTGGAACTAAAGCATTTTTTAAAAACACAATCCCTTCATTTTGCCCTTTTGGCTCAAAAGTAATTGGACAAATTAAAGAACTTAAAATAAAATGTTCATTTCTAATACTTGGTTAAAAACCCTTTGCTGGCAATGACAGCCTGAAGTCCTCAACTCATGGACATCACCAGATGCTGGGTTTCCTCCTTTTTAATGCTCTGCCAGGCCTTCTTTCAGTTGCTGTTTGTTTGAGGGTCTTTCTCTCTAATGTATAGTCTTCAACAAGTGAAATGCATGCTCAGTTGGGTTAAGATCAGGTGACTGACTCGGCCATTCAAGAAAATTCCTCTTCTTTGCTTTAATAAACTCCTGGGTTGCTTCGGCTATATGTTTTGAGTCATTGTCCATCAGTATTATGACACGCTGCCATATCAATTTGACTGCATGTAGCTGGATTTGAGCAGACAGTATGTTTCTGAACACCTCAGAATTCATTCACTGGTTCTTTCCTGTGTCGCATCATTAATAAACACTAGTGTATTAGTACCAGTAGCAGCCCTGCACGCCCAAACCATCACACTGCCTCCACCGTGTTTTAGAGATGATGTAGTATGCTTTGGATCATGAGCTCTTCCACGTTTTCTCCTTGGTCGTCTGTTGTGAGGGGGTTTCACCATGGAAATGATTCCGCGATCATCTACCACTGTTGTCTTATGTAGATGTCCAGGTTTTTTTGCTTTGCTGAGTTCACCAGCGCTTTCTCTCTTTCTCAGGATGTAGCAAACTGTAGATTTTGCCACTTGTAAAATTGTAGCAATTTCTCTGATGTTTTTTTTCTGCTTTCACAGCTTAAAGATTCTTTCACCTGCACAGAGAGGTCCTTTGACTGCATGTTGTCTACTCACAGCAAAATTTTCCAAATGCAAGCACTGCACCTCAAATCAAATCCAGGCCTTTTATCCTCATAGCTAATAATGAAATAATGAAGGAATTGCCCACACCCGCCCATGAAATAGCCTTTGAGTCAATTATCCAGTTACAATAACCCTTCATCCAGTTTGAATGTGGATACCCTCAAATGAAAACTGAGAGTCTACACATTATGTCCATGTCCATTATATGACTATAATTGGAGTATTTTTCAGTGAAAAGGTAGAAAAAACAAAACAAAACAAAGCTTGTACACCTGGCCTTTGGTTAGCCGGTAAGCTCAGTTAAACTTTTATTTATTTATTTATTTTTTCAAATGTGCCTCATGTGTTTTCGCTGGGACATATCATGGAGTTGATATGAAAGCTGGGACATCTACAGCTTTCATATTAACTCCACAGTGAACAGTCATTACACTGTCATCACAACAGTTGACTAACAGACAATGTGTGACAGCTGTGGAGAGCAGAGCAGGGTATGAAGGGGATGTCAACAGGGCCTTTAGACTGGGAGACGTCCTCCTCTAATAGAATTACATACAAAATAAAATACATGGGCAAAAGATTTACTTGATTATTCAAGTTAAATTTATACATTTCTCTTTTCTTAAAATTAAATTTGACAGAGGAAAACTCATTAGAAAGAACTGAACATAATTAATTGATATACAGGATTCAATTAAGCTATTTGGTGATTAGCCTGTGATGACTCAGCACAGCAGAATGGAATCCCAGCGGTGATAGGGATTAGGACAGGACCCCCCAGAGGTGGTGGAGATGGAAACAGAAGCTTGGATGGATCCTGAGTTAGATGGGAGAGGAAGCGATGGGGAGGAGGTGGGTTGCATGATAGCTGTATGGGAGAATGACAGATGAGTAGTGAGATTTAAAGTACATGGAGTGGAGGCTGATTGGCCTGAAGAAGGTGAACAGAAAGACGACTGGACTAAACGAGTAATGTCACAAAGTTGCAAAGCCTTTCTGTTAAAACTATTTTTTGAGGGGTTAGTTACTGAGTTTGATAACATTAGTTCCTCTGGTGAAGTCTTACCCACCTGTAGGACTATGAAGTTTACATACATTCATCCCTGGGAATGAATATCACTCTTATATTGTGCTTCTAATAATTTCTCTAAAAAAAAGACTTAGGCAGCCCTCAATGATCACTCAAAATAAATAAATAAATAAATGCATTTGTAAAATGCATTTACAAATGCATTTTACAAATCACATGCATTTGCAACCCTTTTGAGCCAAATTTTGCTCCATACAGCAGAAGCCTTTATTTTTAGTTTCTTTTTATTGTTTTCTCTCAGCTTTTCAGCTCTACCTTTTCGCCATTTCTTCCACACTAACTGCTGTCAGTCCTTGTATGGCCGGTGCACCATGGGCCTTCAGGCCTGTCCATCAGTCCAAAAGTGCATCGGCCCACTGGGAAAATGCCCGGTATGACAGATTACCAGTCCAGCTCTGTGTGTGACCATGATTGACCACAACTGGTAGTTCTTCTTTGCCAGCATAAAAAAAAGACTCAAAGTAATGTCCAAGGACATCTAAAAAGTAGAACTGCAGAGTTACACAAATTGTTAAGGTGTCTTGGAGGCATTTCTAAATAACTGGAGATTCCAAGATTGTTAGTTTAAACAGTTGTGTATATATACTCTGTACCCGCAGTCAAGCATGGTGGTGGTAGTGTCGTGGTCTGGAGCTGTTTTGTTGCTAGTGGTACTGCAACATTGCACAAAGTGGATGAAATAATGAAGCAGAAGCAGGAGGACTCCACATATGTTGACTTGGAGGTAATTTGGACACAGCTGGGTGTTCCAGCAGAATACTAATCTGAAGCACACGCCAAATACAGTTTTGGATAAAGAAAGCAAACATCTGCAATGGCCAAAGTAGCCTTAATCCTATGTGGACAACACTTAAAAGCTGGCTCTATGCAAAGAAACTAATTTAAATGAACTCAGTTATGCCAATTATGCCAAGAAGAGTGGTTAAATATCCAGCCAAATTATGCCAGAAGCTTGTTAATCGCTACCAAAAGCATTTGGCTTGGGTTCAATTTGCGAAACAACTTTAAACCAAATATCAATGATGGTGTATGTATAGATTTGACACTGTATAGATTAGACAAAATTTAAAATAAATTTAAAAAAGAATCCAATTCATGCTTTTTAAAGTCGTTAAAGATGAATGCTGAATTCAACCTTGGAAAAAGAACTTTTCAAATAAATCATTAAAAGCCCGAAATAACCATGATATTCATGCCAGTGATGAGTGCCTTATAATGTCTAATGCTTGCAATGAAACCTTCAAGGCTGTTTTTCCCAGCACCTTTCAGATGGTTTCAGAATGACACAGTCTCAACTACATACTTTAAGTCATAAATATTTTTTTGCCCTAAACAAAACATTATTAGTTACAGTCACTAGTAATGGAAAGACAAATTATTGCCAAGACAGTAAACAGAATTTCCTGTCACTAATGAAAAGACAGCTGTGGGACCAAAGTCCTGGTAAAGTGCACAGGTTTGACCCTCAATGTAAACATGAACTCCCACAGAAACTGCTGGACTTCTGGTAAATTACTGATTTAGTTATGTGAGTGGGTGTTTTTTTTTGTCACAGACAGTTGTTGAAACTGGAGATAGGGAAAACAGAGTTTGAACTTTAAAAAAAATAGGTACACAATACCGCTGTCCTTGTTTGAGTTCAAAAGAGTGTTTTGGCTGTTTTGCTGGCATTTTGGTTGGAGACATCATGGGGAGAACTGTGGTGCAAATCACCTTCATCGGACTCCTGCTGGCTTTGGCTTCCACACTGCCAAACAAGGTAAGTTCAGTACACATAAAGGTCAGCAACAGCATTTCAATGTAGCAAAATCCTTAAAAAGTGCTATTTATACTTCACAGATAACAAGAGATTTATGAGGTCCATTGATTTTTATCTCTCTTGGCATCTTTCAGTCAGGTGAAATACACTGAACTTTGCAGGGTGAAGGTCCTTTTGACTTCTTCCTCCAGGGTTACTTCATGTTGGTCCTATTACATGATAATAGTTTAACATAAGGACTGGAATAAGCTTAAGCCTTTAAGTAACAGATAGAAGATAATGTAATGACACCTGAAGTGAAGAAATCCTGAATGTGTGCATGTTTACTTTATCCTTTGTCTAGGGTCAGAGTATAAAGTAGTCTATTAGCTCATTTTAATGTTTAAAGCTAGACATTTAATAACAGTGATGGTTAGTGTTAGGTTAAGCGATTTATGTCCCATTAATTGATTTATTCTTATATATGTGTTTTCATGATTTTGAAAGACCTTGAGAATCAACTATCAAGTATTCAGGGAATAAATGTAAAGTGAATTAGCTTTTGGTATATCCCATAAACACTAAATGAAAAAAATTAAAATTTCTGTATTTAGACCAATGAGATTCCACATCATCCACAAAAAACAAAACAAAACAAAAATCAACACATAGCACAGTGTAAAACTCTGTTTCCATGTATTTACTGCATCCTGGTGAATTGTTGGCATTTATCAGGTTGCAATAAATATTTGATAATTTATTGCACCCAGCAGCTGCAGTGTGTCAGCTGGTGATTCTATTAATTAATTTATTTCCATGTGTTGATGTTTTTCAGCACATAACCAGTCACATTTATGGTGTGGATGTGTATCTATTTCCCTTATGGTGATGATATCATCCAAAAACAAATTATTTTTCTGCTAAATTTGACCTTTGGTCAGCTGCTAAGCTCAGTTAAGCATTATTTTTTCGGTGAAATGTGCCTCCTGTGTTTGCTCAGGATGACTGGGACATCTACAGCTTTCACATCAACTCCACAGTGACCAGTCGTTATGCCACCACTGTCATCACAAGCCGTGTGGCCAATCGTATGGACGAGTCAAAGGAGATTGAATTTCACGTTCAGATTCCCAAGAATGCCTTCATCAGTAAATTTCAAATGTGTGTGAAATTAAAATAATGTGTAACCATCCAGAGATATTTGCAAATAAAGAATTCTACACTAAAGAATAAATGACAAGATACTCAGTAGTGTGTGCATTTACACAAGGGCTTTTCTTGGTCCTCTTCAGGTTTATCGATGGCCAAGTTTATGATGGTGTTGTGAAAGCTAAGGAGCAAGCTCAGCAGCAGTACACTGAAGCTGTGTCCCGCGGTGAAAGTGCTGGACTTGTCAGGTATTAACTAAATGATTAAATTATAGGTATTGTACAAATACACTGAGTGTTCCTTTGGATAAAGAAGAAGAAAAAGAAAACATTTTTGTCATTCAAAATTAGTTTGGTCTGCTCTTGTGTTTTCTCTTCTTTCTTCATTTCTCTAAAATAATGTTAATGAGAATGCGAATAGGAAAATATATTTAGAGTTAACCTTATTCCCTGCTCAAGTTCAAACTACAGCCATAATTACAATTTAGTAGGATAATTTTTTTTCTGCTTTAGTTCTGTAGGGAGGACACTGGAGGAATTTAAGACCTCTGTAACTGTGGCTGCTCACAAAAAGGTCACTTTTGAACTCACATATGAGGAACTGATGAAACGCACACATGGCAAGTACGAGCTGCAAATTCATGCTCGACCCATGCAGCCTGTCAGAGACTTCAAGGTGATTGTCTTGTTGGTATCTATTAGTGGAAAAATGCTGAGATAACATCACACATAATAAGATCTTTTATTTTATTGTATTGTATTTATTACCAGGTGGATGTGCACATTCACGAGGAAGCTGGCATCAGTTTCATCGATGTGAAAGGAGGCCTGAGCACCAACGCCCTCGCTAATGCCATCACCAAAACACATGCAGATAAACAGGTACTGAAATCTTTTTTGTTGCAGAACAGTAAAAAAACACAAGCTTTCTAACAAGAGACAGTTTGAGGTACTAACAGGTTGTTATTCATTTGCAGTAAGAGGGAGCTTGATCTCAGTGTAAAATGTATGAATATAAAATGAGTAAAATGCACAAATAACCATTGCGGTAACGATGATATTTCTTCCAACATTATAGCTCATTTCTCATCCTTGTACACAACACAAATGCTAGCAAAGTTCCGATGTCTGGCATAATGTAGATGGCAGCACATCGTGCTTCCAAATCGTAAACAGCAGTTTATTAACTAGAGATCACTTAGAAGAACTGAACATGATTTACAGAATTTACATGAGATACAGAATTGGATTAATAGATTCTGATGAACCATCATAGTAGAATGAGGTCCCAGCAATGATAGGCATAAGAGCAGGATCTCCATGGATTCTAGATGCCAGTGGAGGTGAAGGTGAAGATGGAGACATGGATGCGCCTCTGAATGATCAGTCGGAGGTGGACATGGTGATGAGACAGGCTGGATGAATGAACGGCAGAAGATAACTGAGATTTAAAACACACCAAACAAAGTCTGATTGGCTCGTAAAAGATTTGGAAGAAAATGATTGGACAAGAAAAATGCTGTCAGCACCAGTGTTTGGGTCATTACTCAAGAAAAAGCAACTATTACACAATACTTAACAAAAAAAGTAATTTAGAACATTACTTTCTTACTTGCAGGAGAAAGTAATTTGTTACATTACTTGATAAATTACTTTATCATCACTCCATAAAATGACCTGAAACAGTTACATAATTACCAGAAAACAACAGAAACCTGAGGCTACAGTCACACACACCAACACAGATCCCTATCATATTGCGGATGAAGACAGTCTTGCTTTTAGTGTTTAAAGATGAACACAAGGCAGAGAAAAAACAGCCCAAAGAGACTAGAAAAGAGGCTGGTTTCTAAATCTTCTTTGCAGCAGCGAAGTGTTTTTGGTTTTCTGAAGTGTTCATGATGCAGTGGTTCAAATACATATAAAGTTTTCTTTATATAAAAACATAATTTCAGTGGTTTACTAATCATTTAATTCTGTTTGCATTTACATTTTCAGCAGACCATGTATACAGAAAATAAAATCACTGACATCGCTCTCTTTCAAGTTTCCAAACTCTGTGATTCACTCTGTTTCCAGGCGTGGGTGTATTTCTATCCAACAGTCGACCAACAGAAAATGTGTGACAGCTGTGGAGATCAGGGTATGAATGGAGATCTGGTTATTGTTTACGATGTTAACAGGGATAATGGACTGGGACACATCAAGGTAAATCCTGGTCTTTTAGCAACACAAACTGTATGATTTGTCCTAAAAAACCTCTTGAATAATCCTATAACCAATCAAAGGAGTTTGCAAAGAAAAGCGTCTGGACTTCTTTAAGTAGCTTGAAGACGTTTTAACCTCTCATCCGAGAAGCTTCTTCAGTTCTAAGGTCAAATGGCCGAGAGTCCCAGATTTAAACCCAGTGGGAGTATCCCCCCAAAGAGGGACAAAGGACCCCCTGATGATCCTCTAATCACATGAGCCAAGGTGTGAAAGCGGGTGTGGGAGTATCCCCCCAAAGAGGGTCCTTTGTCCTTTGTCCCTCTTTGGGGGGATACTCCCACTGGGTTTAAATCTGGGACTCTCGGCCATTTGACCTTAGAACTGAAGAAGCTTCTCGGATGAGAGGTGAAACGTCTTCAAGCAACTTAAAGAAGTCCAGACGCTTTTCTTTGCAAACTCCTTTGACTACGATGACCTGGATGACTGAGAACCTTCACAGACCTATAACCAAGTTTTTTTTTTTTTTTTTTTTTTTAAACAACTCCTCCTTAGAAATCTGACGGGTACTTTGTTCATCATTTTGCACCATCTGATCTTCCTCGGATACCAAAAAATGTCGTCTTTGTTATTGATCAAAGTGGCTCAATGCATGGCAGAAAAATTGAGCAGGTAAATTATTTGAAGGGTCAGTTTCTGATATTATTTTATATTTTTTTCTTTTTTTACATTTTTAATGAAAAGAAAAACAATATGTAGCAATAAATTATGTTTTCTTACCCAGACTAGGATCGCATTAATCCACATTCTGAATGATCTGGCAGAAGATGACTACTTTGGTCTGATCACTTTTGATGGCAACATTTTTCATTGGAAGCGAGAACTCGTTCAGGCCAACAGCAAAAATCTGGAAAGTGCCAAAAACTTTGCACAAAATATACAAGACAGAGGATGTGAGAAGTTGTAGTAAATACACATTTTGGAATATCAACAGTTGGGAGGGGAATAGCAGTACTGAAAATGTGTTTGTTGTTGTTGCATTTCAGCCACAGACATAAATGAAGCAGTGCTGCAAGGAGCAAGTATGCTGAATGCACATAACAGAGAAGGTTCAGCATCTATCCTTATACTTCTCACAGATGGAGACCCAACCTCAGGTTGTAATAAAGCACATCTGTAAACAAATGTACACAAATATTTCATGAAACTGAGATCTTTATGAGCTTATTGTGGTTAACAGTCCTGATTTATTATGAATTATGAGACTACATTGTTTATGAGCTGAACTGGGTATGTCTTGTCTCTTTTCAGGGGTGACAAATCTGGAGAAAATTCAGTCAAATGTAAGAGAGGCTATTGCAGGCAAATTCCCACTGTACTGTCTTGGTTTTGGTTTTGATGTTGATTTTAAGTTCCTTGAGAAAATGTCGCTGCAAAATAACGGTGTGGCACGACGGATTTATGAGGACTCTGATGCTGATTTACAGCTGAAGGTATTTAAATTATATATACTCTTCTTTTATGTGATTTGAAACCCCTGAGAATTGAAAGAAAAGAAAGAGCATGATTTGTATCACTTCCACACTGTATGTCAACAGGGTTTCTATGAAGAGGTGGCCACACCTCTACTGACAGATGTGACAATGATCTATGTGGGTGGGACCAATCTAACCCAGACTAACTTCAGTCAGTATTATAATGGTTCTGAGATTGTGGTGGCCGGTGAGATCACAGATAATAACATTGAAACCTTCACCCCTCAAGTTGTGGCCATTTCAGTAAGACTCAATCCACAGGACTCATCAGCAGAACTCTTCTCAAAACCTTTTTTGTGATAGACTGACATTACAATTAATTTATTACAGAGTAATAGAAGAATAATATTCTCTAACCCAAATGAAACCGTGGAATCCACTCAAACAGTGTCTGATGACCGTATCCAGAGGGTTTGGGCGTACCTCACAGTTAAACAGCTTCTGGACAAAGAGTGAGTATGACTTATAACATCTTTCCACTTTTTTTCTTTTCAATTAATGAGCTTATTCTAAAGGGTAGCAACACAAATCTTTTCCCTAAACTAAGTAGTTGTAGATTGGCACAGCAAAGCTGAGATTTCAGGTAAGGCTCATCATAATTTACCTAAGCCTGAAGAAGAAATGGCTTGTTCAGTCCAAGGCCCAAAAGATTCTGTTTTACACACCTTTATATATTTGTTAGGAAAATACTGCACAGATTCCAGTTTTAATGGTGACATGAGATGGTAACAATGTTACCACCACTTTTAATTCTATTTAATTTATTTGTGTACTTTTTAACCGGTTGGCTCTGGACTAAAGGCTGGTTTCCAAAGTAAATTTATTTCTTTAACTTTGGGGTGTCACAGCTGTTGCGATACAGCTGCAAATCCTTCTTGAAGGAAGTAGTATATTATTTTATCCATGTTCATAATTCAAACAGTCTTTCAGGTTTGTAACCCTATATCAATATTTTCAAAACACTGGATTATCTTTGGACATGGAAACATTTTTTTTTAATTACTTAATTACATTTGATTTCTGTGTCAGATCCCTTATTCTTTTAATCCTTTGTGACACAGGCTTCAGTTATCTGAAACTGAGAAAGAGAAAGTGAAGAAGGAGGCTTTGGAGCTGTCACTGAAGTACAGTTTTGTGACCCCTCTCACATCCATGGTGGTTACAAAGCCTCCCGGAGAGAACACAGATGTGCTTCATAAGCCCAGGGAAGGTGAAACACCACAGAGAAGTCAGTTCACTGGAGGTCGAGCCAAATCTGTTACTGGTAATGGCTTTAGTGATTGTTTTGTTGGTGATCAACACAATCAGACAATGTAAAATCAGTAGTGCTCAGCATCACCTTTCATACAGCAGGTAAAGATTAAGTAGAAAGATTATTAAAATTCAAGTATTTAATTTGGATCAATTCACTTAATTATTTGTTGTTTCTCTGTCACATAAAAGAGAACCATTGAGTATTTAGAATTTAACAACCAGAAAATGTAGAAAAATAGAAAACTAAACAGTTATATAGAACGATTACAAGCTAATAATAGAAATTATTACAAGTAAAGTTTCTATTTAGTGTTTTGTTGGTGATTAAATATGAGAATAGTGATGCCTTGCCTGAAATCATACAATATTTGCCAGAACTTTGCAATATTCTTGTCTGAATTTTTTGTAGTTCCTGTTCCTAGTAACCGCTTAAACAAGATCCAATATGGTCCTGTTCATGGTATAAAGCTTATTTTTACATTGTATTGCATGGATGGTATATTGAAAATACAAGAAGTTTCTTTTTTTGTTTGTTTGTTTTTTTACACGATTTGGTTTTTATTATTTTTTTTTTTTCTTTTGAGCTTTTAGTGATGTATTGTCTGAAGCCATACAGTATTCACCAGACTTTTGTGATATTCTTGTATGTAACTAATGTTGTCTGAATTTTTTTTTGTAGATCCTGGAACGGTCAACCTCCTTCATGCTCGTGTTAACCCCCCCAGGTTTCATGATGCCCCTGTTCGTGTTTTAAGGAAAAAAGCTCGTGGTATAGTATTGCATGGATGACATACTGAAAATACAAGAAGTGTCTTTCATATGAATAGGTTTTATATGACTTTTTTTCCTTTTTATGTGTTAGAGGTCCAAACTATATGTCTGGCTCCTTCAATTAAAATTCACTCCTTACTTCTTTCATTTCTCTATTTTGTGTGTGCACATCTTAATTTTCAGGTATATAGAGCAGTTACAAGATGTTATCAAATAATAGAAATTATTAGAATCACATTAAGCGTGATTTTTGTTTGAGGTTGAATATGAAAACAGTGATGTCTGAAGTTATACATAATTCATCAGAGCTTTGCAAAATTCTTGTACGTAACTAATGTTGTCTGAATTTTTTTGTAGTTCCTAAATTCCGTCTCATGAGTGGGCTTCTAGACACTTCTAGTCATTTTCCACAGGCAACTCATGGTATAGTATTGCATGGATGGCATGCTTTCTTTTTTCTTTTGATAGAATTAAAGATTTTACAGGGGATTTTATACATGGCATCTCCAGGTTAAACTCATGATACTTCCCCAATGATGACTTAAACCAGGCTTGGCCAACTCCAGGCCTCGAGGGCTGGTGTCCTGCAGGTTTTAGATCTCACCCTGGGTCTACACACCTGAACTTCAAGACATGTTGAGGAGGTAATTTAGAAATTTAAATCAGCTGTGTCAGATCAAGGACACATCTAAAGCCTGCAGGACATCGGCCCTCGAGGCCTGGGTTTGGACACCACTGACCTAAACAAAGGAAATTATTTTTGTTAATGTAAATATTTGCCATAGAATCAAGTGTGTATTTATTGCTTGATGTTTAATATAAGAACATACATGTTTTGTCCAAAGTCATACAATGTCCATCAGAGCTTTGCAATATTACTGTGCGTAACTATTGTCTAAATTTATTTGTAGCTCCTGCTCCCCCTGTCCATGTGTCCACGGTCCTCCCTACAACTGTCAATGTCCCACAGGCAACTGATGGTATTGTATCTTATTGATAGTATAAAGATAGATGAAGATCCTCAGAGAGGATTTTGTAAATGGCATTTACAGGTTAAAATGTAAACAAAAACATATCATCATGATACTTCCTCACATAAACAAAGAAACATGAAAATGATTTGTATTAAGTCTATTTTCTAAAACTGTGTATCTGTGGCATGAGGTGTTGTTCTTTTATAGATTTATAAAATTAATTTCCATGTTTAAAAAACCTGAATTTGTTTTTTCAATGTTTACTACCCAAAAGAAGTAAAGTGACTAATATGTGAAAAGAGTAAAGTTGGTGTTGAATGTTAAGCTTTTTATTTTGAGGAACCGAGTTTCTATATACTGACTCAGTGTGTCTATGTGTATCTAGTTCCTCTTCTCCACAGGTTTTTAATAAATACTAAGAATCAGACTGTTCCATTGTGCTTTGATGTCAGTGGCTCACTACAACTTAAACTACTTCACCATCCCAGTGAGGGTCAGTAGTGTTAACCTTTCCTAATTTAATGAACCCTGATATATTTTTTCTTTTCATGCGTACTAAAATCTTACTATTCTTATTTCTCATTAGCATTTTAATATAATCCCCAGTTTGTGAAGTCTGTTAAGAGCTGCATTTCTCTTTTGTTTTAGAGCTGTTTGTGAATGGGGAGCTTGATTCAGTTGTGAATGGAGGCTTCAACAGTATTTTTATACACTTCCAAACTGACCATCATGTTGAGATTGACTCCAGGGGCGTGACTGTACGAGAAAGACAGACAGTGGCACATCACACTGGACAGGATACCATCACAGCTGGGAGGTAATCTTGCAATATAATGGTACAAACTTATGTTCTCAGTATTGTATACAGATATGTAACTTCACTTTTCCCAAGAAGTATAGGAGATGACGAATCCTAAATTAGCTTACATGTGTCAGACTGAACAAGAGAATAAACACGCAACAAATGGAGTTATCACTGATTTTTATTTGTACCGATTAAACATATGAAATGTTTTTTAGTGAGATCTAGTTTGGTAAGCAGACACTTCAACAAGGTTAGTAGTTTACAAATGCAGAGCAAATTGGCTGCACAACATTATTCTTATAATGCTTTTTAAAACTCATGCTTACATTAAAGGCTCTGTACACCCACAAAAGTGGAACAATTTTTTTTGTCAGTGACAAACTCTTCTCATCTTCAGAATTATAAGATTTGTCTTTGTTGGTGTTTGTGTTTGTACATCTTGCTCACTTTCTCCTTAGCTTTGTTTTGGGAAACAATTTTCATCTTTCATTTCATTATGATCCATAAAATTGTGGCCCTTTGTAATGCCTTTAATAGTTTTGGAAGTGTAATCTGAAGACAAGGCTGTCAGGAGCCCACTGCAGCATTTGGCAGGCATCACAGCGCTGCCTGCTAATTGCAGAAAAAAAGATTTAAAAAAGGTGGTAAACTTTTTTAAAAATATTATTCCTATTGCTACTTATCTAAGCAAATTACGATTTAGGACGTTATGATAAATATGAAACGATTGAGAGTAACTATTTTTTTCTTTGGCGATATAGCATCAAATTATGTCACCTGTTAATTTCTGAAATTTTGTTTTAAAGCCTGGAATTTAGTTGGAAAGACGAGATGTGATGAGGAGCGGTGGGCCTGACTGTGAAACCACACACTTACTGGCAAATGACTTTTAACTGATAACTCATTAGCCAATGATAAATGGACCAGTTTTTACACAGCGCTTTTCTACTCTAATGCAGCACACAAAACACTTGCCTCATTCAACAATATTCCTATAAGAATGGAGAGCAACTTCACATTACCCGCAAAAGAGCATTTGATGTTGGATGCTGTGCATCTTTGAACATGTTGCCTGTGGAAAAATAGGACTATAGTATGTCTTGACTGGTGTAACTAAAGGGATCTTGTGAGACTAGCAAACCTTTCAAGTTTCAAAATGAATTTGCTCTTAGGCATGATAGTCAGCCTGTGCACCCTCTCATATTACAGAAGTTTCATTATTATTGTACATGTGCAGGGCAAAAATCCGCCAAAATATGTGAAATGCTCAGAAACTTTACAGAGCTTTAAAAAGTTAAAATAAACTCCATATCCTTGCAGTGTTACAGTGGTTGTGCACAACAAGAAAGTACATGTTACAGCTGGAAAGATGCGCCTGGTGATCTTAGTTCATGAGAAGAATGGCAACAAATTCCTTTGGCCAGTTTTAAAAAAGCATCCCTCGGCCGACGACTCTGAAGGACTTTTAGGTGAGTGGAAGGTTTTTGTGCATGTGTAAATATTCACTGCATGAGCTGGAAAATTGTGTATATAGTTAAGAAAAACCCGTTTACAACCAGCAGTGGTGTTTTCTGTAAAAATATGTTGATCCTGGGTCTGTTAGTATCTGATTCTAAATGTCAGGTCCTATTTTATTGTTTTACTCCCTTTTTCCAGCTGTAAAGCCTGCAGTGTATGAGGTGGTGCAGCAAGTTTCTGTCACAAAACTAAAGATTAAAAACCAAGAGGTAGATGTTACAAGGTACGTTTTTTGTAATGTTTTCAATTTCTTCATTCAAAACAGAAAGCCGTTTCAGATTCCACCCATAATCTTTTTTTCTCCTTCTGTAGTGACAGCGCTACTGATTACAGTATCGACCCTCCTGTCACAAAGAACTGCTGGCTTATGTCTGCTGACTCTGCCCTGCAGAGACCACTGGCAGATTTTTCCGTGGCACAACTTTAAGTGTGAACTGTGCTGAATTACAAACATGAAGAAATAAAAAGTATCAGTTTAAGAAAAGAGCATTTTGAAACTTATTCAATGTTGGTCTCAGAATGTATGTCTATGTAATGGGAAAGGCTTTAGGACCCAGGTGATCAAAGGAAGGTAATAAAAGAGGAAGTAGAAGAAAGTGTCTTCTCTCCGTTGTTTAGATGTGTAGGCGTTGAAAATTGTGGTTTTGGGATGTTACAATGTTTTGAAGTCTATGTTGAGTAGATCGCGTTGTCATTCAAGCACTTTGTGATAATACTGCCCTTCAGTATGATTCAAGTAATGAGTGAAAGGACATTAATCATGTTGTGCAGCAAGCATAGTCAGTTGGAGGATGGGCTGCACATGTGATTGTGCCACTGTTTTTCTTCTCTCTAGTTTGTTTTAGAGTGAGGGCCGTATTTTAAAACTGATTCTTTTTTCCTTGGGTTTGTCTTTATGTCAACTGGGCCTGCTGCAATATTAATTGAGAAATGTGCAAACACCTCACAGCAATGTGCCACCAATTATTTCCTTAGGAAAGCAATTAGTGGATGTAATAAGTGTCCCCATGGGATTGCATTTATTTAGAGTGGATTTGGTTAAAGAAAAGCACCTATAATTTTTCTGCTGGCTAGATTGAGTTATCAGGTGATGCTACATTGCTGGCAGGTTGCACCATTAAAGGTACTCTGTGAATCGTTAGTGGCCTTTCACTGTGATAGTCACATTTTATTGCAAATCCTTTTTAGTCATAAAATTGTATAAAGGTTTGGTGATACTGACCTCTTATCCTGTTTATTCTGGACTCGTCCCTGCATGATATTCTGACTGGGAGTTTGTATGACAAGGTTTACAGAAGGTCTTTAATCCTCCACAGTCTACTTGCCATATCTTGTCTACACTGTTCCCTCAAATTGTTTTCGTTTAGCACTTTTGAGCCTTTGTTAAGGCCAGATCCCATCCAGGAATGTTCCAGATTTTTTTCAACCACAAACATTTGTGGCCACATGTATTCACATTGGGTAAGTCCAATGAATACATGTGGCCAAATAAAATGGTAAGGGCATGTGCAATGCTTACAAGGTTGTAAAGCACTTCCACACCTTTGATGATGACTCCAACACTGTCCAGGTTATCTATGGCTTCTTCATGTTCATGTTTCATGGTCAAGATGGCCAGGATTAAATTCATTAAAGGCTTGCCTAATTTGTTTGAAGATGAAAGTTTGTTTCCCTCGCACCAGAATCATTTTGGTTTTTTGGGCAATGTCATTTGTCAAACCTTAAATCAACCAAATGTGGTCTGTATTTTTACACATTACAGACACCATAAAAACATTAGTGTCATGATGCTCACTCGTTTTGTGTTTTTGCAAGGTAAACACAGCAAAACCATCAGGATGAACAGTACTTACGTGCTGCTATTCAAAACCTCCACGTTAAATTACAGATTAATACATTAGCTTGTTAAATATTTCCTGGACTCCAACATTTCTTCTTGGAGAGTTTTGAAGACACCACCAAAGAACCGCATGGCTATTTATTGATAGACCTCACACCAACCTGCCCAGAGTGGGGATATTGCCTGAAGAGCAGCTTTGTCTTTTTATTTTACGAGGAAAAATAACCAAAGAAACCAAGAAAATAACCATTACTTTTTCCAAAGACACTGATAGAAGAAGTTTGGACTCTGGATTAGAGCCTGGTACTGACAGTTTTTGATTATGTCTTTTTTTTATCTGTCTGCTGATCTCTGGTCTGGGCCTCTCCTTATATGCATCTCTCTCTCAGGCTCGTATTAATCTTGGGAGTGACAGTCAAAGTCAATACTGCCCAGTCAGAGGTTATCAAAGTGACTCTGGTTGTTAGCAGTTTAAAAACTTCACGACTTTTAGCCGGTAGAGGTTCAGTTCTGGGGCAGAATTTAAAGCCCATTGTTCTTCCAGAGTTTTTTCAGCTGTTTTATGGACTCTGCAAACATATATCCAAAGCTGCACTGGTACCATTGTAAATGCCCTGTTGTTTGTGTTGGGTGTCTGGCTGAGCAGCGAAAGGTTGCATGGCCTCATGGCCACAATGGTGAAAAATTCTCATTCTTCGTAGCTGATTTCTCAGTTAAATTTTGGTGTCAAAGTCATTTGTTATTTATTTGCACTATCTCTCCCCCTTGAAACTAGGTTTTGATGTTGACTATGTTTTTTATCGATCTGGTAAAAGCCTGCCTTGCTGCTCTTCTCATTGGCAGAGATTAAGGCCACCCTCTCTTTGAATTACTTTATTGGTGCTTCAGAGAGGAGCCCCAGCTCGCGGGTTTAACTCAGGAGGCTATTTCCAATACGTATATGTCAAGCACCGAAGAACCTCTGGTTTCTCACTTTCGGACCTATGGCTTCAGGTGACAGGGTGTCATAGCCCCCCAACAGCTGCTACTCAATGATCAGCTGCAGAATAAGTCATCAGTTTTCTCACTGGTTGAGTTTGAGGTGAGGGCCATCCTTACTCACTATTGATGCTTTAAGGAGGAGCTCCAGGTTGCGGCTTGAACCCTCAGGGCTTCTTATTAGCTGCTGAGTGACTGTGGTGTGAATATCCAGATGTCTCTCTGGACTGTCTCACTGGGACGTCCCACTCCCACAGAGTGTGGGAGGGTCTAAGTTCCACTTTGATTGTGATCTAATTTTGCATTAAAAAAACAAATAAAATTAATTATGCAGTTTAAATGGGGGTATAAATGATCTGGCTTTCACCATCTCTCTCTCTCTCTCTCTCTCACACACACACACACACACACACACACACACACACACACACACACACACACACTATTATATCTATTATTGTAGGATCTACTGTACAATATAAAGCGCCTTGAGGCAACTGTTGTTGTGATTTGGCGCTATATAAATAAAATTGAATTGAATTAAATGTGATGAAATTTATGATTGTCATAGATTTTATTACCTTCCATAGCAAATCACTTGATAGGTGCCGGTCATAAATGACCTTTCTGACAAAAATTTACATCACATCTCTCTTTTTTTTCATGCTTTCCCAGACGTCTCCAGTACATACATGCCAACCCTCCCGATTTTTCCGGGAGAATCCCGAATTTCAGTGCCCCTCCCGAAAATCTCCCGGAGCCACCATTCTCCCGAATTTCTCCCGATTTTCCACCTGGACAACAAAACTGAAAAACCATATCGCAGAATTCATAGCGCGGCCCAGCCAGTTCCAGTTTCCAACAATGGCGGCAGCTACTTAGTTTTAATATTACTCTTATTTCTCTTTCTGGGTCGCAAAATAAACTTTTATTATATTTTCAGGCAGGGCCATTTTTAGCCCAAAATGAATCAAAGCACCCCCAAAGATTTCTTACTTTTTTGACAACATTTGCTGTTTTTGTGACACAATACTAAAAATATAAAAACCATACAGTACTTGGTTGAGACTTAATAGTTTAACAACAAAAGTATAATTATTGTATCTTTTATTGTATCTCAACTTATAGCGTCATAATGATTACAGGACATCAGATTACTTGTTCTTATCACTTAATAATACAGTATTCATCATATAGAAATAAAAAAACTGAAGTTGTGCGCCAAGGGGGTAGATTTGGCATGGACGGAAGGGACATGTCCCCACCAATATCCAGCGATTATTGAATTGTCCCCACCAATAATTTGATCTCTGCGAGTAAAGAAAAACAAACCCGATAGAAAGAAAAAAAAAAACGATCTGTCAACTTCTCATTCACCCAGCGGTGCAGAAAGAGTTAAAGTACGTTCTCTACTGGAGTCCTATGTCATGTGACAAATATGGCCAATGTGATTGGCTGTGCTTTTCAGGGAGCTCTGTTTAGTTTTAGCAGCGGCAAGCCTGCGCTGCGAGGACCTGCAAGGAGGAGAGGAGGATGGCAGCACAAAGGAAGAACCTGGATATAAGAAAGTATTTTTCAAAGAAACCTGTAAGTCACTTAAAGCCAAGTTCACTCATAAAATGTGTCCGTCATAATAACGTTACAGGCTATGCTAGGCTTTGGCCCACATCAGTCTAAAATTGTACGTAACCATGAATAACGTGTTTTGGAAACTAACTGCACAACAGGCAGCATCATTAGTTCTCTCAGTCTCAGAGTAGCATTTCTAATTTTGATTGAAACTGTCAGAGAAAACGGCAGCCTCGAGCAAGCCAGGATATTAGTTTACAGAGGCTGTTAAAATTATATGTCTAACGTTAAAATGTTGGTGACACAATAATTTCATCCTAATGGCACTGACATATTCATAGGGTTAATTTTTGAGACAAAATATCATGAGGTAGTCATGATTTTGCAAATATTCCACCTTGTAGTGCAGTTTGCACAAATTGTTTTAAAAATGCACTCACCCTACAGACATTACTGATGAGTCAAGATCTGCACAAACTGACAGAAACACTGAAGCAGCTACACATTTTATTCTTATTGTCATGTATGTCCTATTTGTCAGGTGACAGAAGAACCAACACAAAGCTCAGAGAGTAATGGTGATGCAAGATCACAGGTGGAATTGGATGATGATTTGTTGGTTCATGACTGTATTTGAAGCACATGTGTGACTGCATGTATTTGGATTGTCTCACTGTTATTTATCAGGTGACAGAGGCAGCTCTGCCATGTTGTAGCTCAGACAGAGGTGAAGAGGCAAGGTCACAGGTGACTGACTGATGATTTGGTGCTATAGATTAACTAGTATTTATTATCATGACAATTGTTAGGCTGCTGATGTAAATTGATTCATTAGTGTATATTTGACAAAGAATCTGAATTGACAAGTCTCACTTTTTATATGGCACGAATTAATGTGTTATTTTATCAGGTGGCAATATGTCCTAGTGCAGTCAGAGGGGAGGAGCCAGGGCCAAAGGTGAGACACATCAAGCACATAATAATAATTTTAATCTGAGGATAAAACACAGGTACTGAGGCTGAAAGAAGCTTCAGTGCTCTCAGAAGACTAAAAAGATGGCTAAGGTTAACAATGACTCAAATGAGATTAAACAATGCTGCTGTATGCCATGTCCACCAGGAGAGACTGGACAGTATAGATGTAAAACCAATATGCCAGCAGTTTATCTCAGTTAATGAGGGGAGAAGGCATGTGGCATTGGCTGCTTCACATAGTGAGTTGTTGTGTGGGACACCAGTAGTCCATGTCTGTTGCTGTAATAGTAGTTCATGTTTAGAATAAAAAATCCCAGCTCACTGATTTGATCGGGGCAATAGTGTGCCTAAAATGTTGCATGATTTTGCTGAGAGATCTTTTACTTTGTGGTAATCTTAGATGAGTAGTTTTATGGACAAAAACCACCAGGTCATTCAGTGTTCCCTTAGTGCCAATGTATCAGAGATGTTGGTGTACTATAACTGAAGTAATGTTGTTAAGTCCTTAAAGTCATATTCATTTATTGTCATGACTGTATTTGAAGCTATTTTTATTTTAGTGTGATACCTGATTTATATGGAATATGGCTGAAGTAAACTAAAGCCTAAAATACTTAGTCATTTGTTTAATAGTATTTTAACATTATATAATTCACATATAAAACTATGAATTGTAATTTTAGATGGTTTAAAAGCATGTAGAATAGCATATGTAGGCAAGTGTATTTCTCCTGTTTTTATCAAGAAGCAAAGACAAAAAGGGGGGAAAAAAAAACAGGGCAGCGTTCGGCGGTTGAATCATCCGTCCCCACCAATGCCAAAACCAAATCTACGCCCTTGTTGTGCGCTATTTGAACACCTTGCCTGCCTGCAGCACTAAAGGACTCCGTGAGAGACGTCTGTCTCGCCCTAGCAGCACCTGTCCCTGTCCACTCCTCCTCTTCAGTTCGCCTCAACATACGCTCGTCATATTCTGTGATATGATTTACTCTGAGGTGTTTGACGAGGTTAGTGGTGTTGCCACAACACCTCACTTTCTTGCCACATGCATCGCAAACCGCGTCTCGGCTGTTTGTAGATGTAAAATACGTCCGCACATAACTCCATTTACGCTCAGCCATTGTTGTGAGTGCACACGCCAAGGGGCTGCAACACATTTATACAGCCGTACTTCGCACATGATTATGAAAGGCGGAAGAGGAATTAGTTCCTTCCAATGTAGACAATCCGAATGATATAGTTTCTTTCCACTGTGTTTCTGTTAATGATAAACTATAAATTTACCCTAAATTACTAAAATATCGATATTTTAATGTGAGAATCGATTCTAGAACATAAATGACTGGTATCGGAGGAATCGATATTTCAGTATCGATCCGCACATCACTACTGGATGCCCATTATAACTCCTGTTGTTCGTGTGTGTGTGTTTGTGTACAGAGAGACAGCCAGGTTCATAATGGATATAAGGAAGTTTTTTGAAAAAAAGGAGCCACAGTCAGGTAAAAGTGTAAGATCAAATGATCCGTCAATCAAAAATAATGTTGGATCAGTGTTTCAATATTTATATCTTTTATTAGATGTACATGTGGTTTGGCTATTTTCCTTTTGGTTGAAAGTACACTGAGAGAGGACTTTTTTATTAGTGATCTTAATAATATTTTTTTTTCATATTAATGTAATTTTTTCATCTAATTCAATACAGTCTATTTGTGTGTGATTGTCAGTTCAAAGAGGGAGAGAGGAAAGAGGGGAACGTGAGGAGAAAGTGCAAGGTCAGGAAGAACCAGGTAAGGAAACAGACAGGGATACCTGGCTGAGAAGGACCATGGGTCAAAGCAGACTCCAGCACCTGGCTGTGATGTCAGTTGAGAAAGAGATGCTTGAGAGAGTTGACACCAAAAAGTGATAGACAGATTTGCCAACCTCAAGGTGAGGCGACATAGGTTAAAATAAAAGAAAAAAACCTGCAGAGCCATAGTAGTATCTGCAGTAAAGATCTTTTCATACATTGTATACGTTGTACCATAGGCAAAGTTGCCTCCATGTTTATAATTTTTTTTATTAATATTTTGTACATTTGTACATTTCAAGGACTCTATTTTTGGAGTGTATTTTTAATGTATCTGTATTATATTATAAATACACATTAAAAGTGAATCTCTGTCCAAAAAATGCACTCACTTTACTTTTTATTCACTATGAGCATCATTTATTATTCTCCCCAGGTAATTAAGGTTAGGATATGTATTTATATATATATTTTTTTATTCCAATCTATTCTTCTTTTGTAGTAGTAGTCTTTTGCAGCATTTAAATAACCTTTATCAGATTTGATGGTTTTGTTTCAGACTTTTCAAAAAAGTGCTTTTCTTTCACAAATGTGGGGATTAACTTGTGTTAAAATGTACAAAACAGTGATGTCATGTTTTGTGACGAGGATCCAGGCACAGAGAAACTTGATGAATTTAAGAATCTTATGACTTAATAAAGAAATGTGGAGATTTACACAGAGATGCTAAAGTTATGATGACTGATAACGGAGACGAAGACCAGAGACGATGAGGACAGGGAGGAACAGGGGTTTAAATGCACCGAGGAGACAGAGAGAACTCGGGACAACTGGAGACATTTAAGGATGCAGGGACTGACAGAGACAGGGAAGAAGTCTCATCGTGACGAGTAAAGTTTATCTTGCCTGGCTGGGCAGCTCTCTGGGTGCTCAGCACCCCCAAAGCTCTGATCCTAGAATCGCCCCTGTTTTCAGGCGAGAATGTAGCTGTGTAAACTTCAAATATCTGAGCCGGTGAGGACAGCAAACTCAACTCCCGGCGCATCGTTGTCAAACCCCCACGGTCTTTCGCTACTCAGGTTAACATGATATGCAAGTCACTTTGATAACTTAAAAATGTTATTGTTTGGCTTTTTTCAGTGTTTTATTTGTTCATGAGTGAATCGGTTTGGCTGAGATGAAAGTTATTAGATTAGATTAGATTAGATTTAACTTTATTAATCCCTCTGGAGGGTTCCTCCGGGGTTTTCACACAGCTGAATAAACGTCAAACAGAAAAATGATTAAAAAGAAGTGTGAGATGGTCAAGAATTACGCCAGCGTCCAGTTATATTTTAGATAGCAAGGAGCAGACGGCAGAGTTTCACTCCACCGAGAGAGCTCGTGACGTAATTCTGAAGGCTAGACCGTCCAATTTCACAGTTGCTCACTTCCGGCCTACCCGGCTTTTGGAGGACCAGGCCCACTTAGACCGCGAAGGCCTCAGGAGGATGCAGCCTCTGAATTTGAATTTGGACACCCCCGCTGTTTCTGGCTAGCCAATAATAACGGTGACATTTAACTTATTTTATCCGATAAATAAACACTGTAAAATTCAAGTTTTTTGTATATATATATATATATATATATATATATGTACACACACCCCCTCAAAAATCTGCTCGGTTTATCAAGACATCAAATATTTACAAAAGCTAGGCTCACTACAACCAGGGGGAACACCGCACTCCCGGCACATCGTGCCTCGACCTCCCGGTCAGCTTCGAGCTGGTGGCCTCTGAAGGATGTGCCCAAAACATTTGTGAGATCTTGCAAAAGTTTTGCGAGCACTCGCAAAAGTTCATCTTAATTTTTTTCTCCCATGTCCCTTGCAGGGCTCCGTACTCCAGTCCTTGTCACATTTATACTGTTTCAAAAAAACTGTTCATACTTGCAAATAAACTATTTTTGTTTTGAGACAATAATATTAGTCATATTCACCAATAGTGAAAAGCTAGATTGTTGCCATATATCTTTCACTTTGATTTGTCAGAATGCTTATCAGGAACGAAAAAGACAGCTGTGGGGCCAAAGTTTGGCCACGTTTGGCTGCAGTGCACAGGTTTGACCCTCAATGTAAACATTAAAGGTCTAATAAAGTGCTGGGTAAGCAGTAAATTACTGTTTTCGGGGAATGTTTGTGTGAGGGGATGTTTGTGTAAGCGAGTGAGTTTGCCCTTTAAAAAAACTTTGTGCATAATGACAGTGTCCTTGTTTAAGCTCAAAAGAGCATTTCAGCTGCTTTGCTGGTATTTTGGTTAGAGGTATCATGGGGAGAACTGTGGTGCAAATCACACTCATAGGACTCCTTTTTGCTTTGGCTTCCACACTGCCAAACAAGGTAAGTTCAATAGACATAAAGGACCAACAGAGCACTTCAAGGGAACAGAATAGAAGATAATGTAACGTCTTCTGAAGTGAAGAAATACTGACTGTGTGCATATGTTTACTTTATCCTTTGTCTGAGATCAGGGTAAAAAGTGGTCTATTAATTTATTTTAATGTTTAGAGCTTGGCATTTAATAAAGGTGTTGGTCAGTGCTAGGTTAAGGATAAATTGGCCTTTCTGATTATCTGATTAAGTGATTTATTCATATATATGTGTTTTTTTTAATAACTTGTAATACTTTCATGTTATTTGGACATTGGAAAGACCTGGAGAGAGTTAGTTTTTTTTTTTTCTGTGAAATGTGCCTCCTGTGTTTGCTCAGGATGACTGGGACATCTACAGCTTTCACATCAACTCCACAGTGACCAGTCGTTATGCCACCACTGTCATCACAAGTCGTGTGGCCAATCGTATGGACGAGTCAAAGGAAATTGAATTCCATGTTCGGATTCCCAAGAATGCCTTCATCAGTAAATTTCGAATGTGTGTGAAGTTAAAAGGATCTGTAACCATCCAGAGACATTTGCAAATAAAGAATTCTACACTAAAGAACAAAGTTAAGGATACTCAGTAGTATGTATTCACACAAGATCTTTTCTTGGTCCTCTTCAGGTTTATTGATGGCCAGATTTATGATGGTGTTGTGAAAGCTAAGGAGCAAGCTCAGCAGCAGTACACTGAAGCTGTGTCCCGTGGTGAAAGTGCTGGGCTTGTCAGGTATTAACTAAATGATTAAATTATACGTATTGTACAAATACACTGAGTGCTCTTTTGGATAAAAAAGAAGCAAAATACCCCCAAAAGGTTGATTCTGTTCATCTGGACGTAGCGTTTTCAGTGGGAGAAATATTTCGTCACTCATCCGCAATCTTATAAACAGTACATTTGCACAATAAAACTAGCCCACTGAATGAACAATGGGCTGTGAGGTCAGTTCCTTGATCATTAATATGCAAATTGTCATGACCATTGATCCACAACCACTGATCAAGGCCCATGAGTACCATTCACAGAGAGTTGGGGAATGGCTGCAATCACAGCATTGTAAGATGGCGAAAGATGTACCCTTAGGCCCCCTCCTCGATTCAGAGATGGTCTTTCCCTTTTCACGTGAATGGCCTCCTTGACTCCATGCTCAAACCAGCTTTCCTCCCTGTCCAGAATTTTTACATCTTCGCCTTCTGCTTTGTGCCATTCGCTTCGCCAGAAGTTGTTTAGTTTCCCCGATGTATAAATCATGGCAATCCTCATGGCACTTAGCAGTGTACACTATAATCACTAAGTTTGACTCTCTAAGGTTACATCTTTTGCCATCTTACAATTTTGTAATTGCAGCCATTCCCCAACGCTCTGTGAATGGTACTCATGGCCATCGATCAGTGGTCCCTGATCAATGATCAGTGGTCTTTGATCCATGGACAATTTAATATTAATGATCAAGGAACTGTCATTCGAAATTAGCTTGTTCTGTTCTGGTTTCTCTTCTTTCTTTTTTTTCTAAAATAATGTTAATTGTGAATAGGAAAACATAAATTGAGTTAATCTTATTCAGTGTTCAAGTTCTAACTACAGCCATAATTATAACTTAGTAAAATGATTATTGTTTATGCTTTAGTTCTGTAGGAAGGACACTGGAGGAATTTAAGACCTCTGTAACTGTGGCTGCTCACAAAAAGGTCACTTTTGAACTCACGTATGAGGAACTGATGAAACGCACACATGGCAAGTACGAGCTGCAAATTCATGCTCGACCCATGCAGCCTGTCAGAGACTTCAAGGTGATTGTCTTGTTGGTATCAGTGGAAAATGCTGAGATAACAGCGCACATGATGAGATCTTTTATTTTATTTTATTGTATTTATTACCAGGTGGATGTGCACATTCACGAGGAAGCTGGCATCAGTTTCATCGATGTGAAAGGAGGCCTGAGCACCAACGCCCTCGCTAATGCCATCACCAAAATACATGCAGATAAACAGGTACTGAAATCTTTTTGTTGTAGAACAGTAAAAAAAAAAGAGCTTTCTAATAGACAGTGTGAGGTACTAACAGATCATTATTCATTTGCAGTAAGACACAGCTTGATCTCAGAGTGTAAAATGTATGAATATAAAATGATCAAAATGCACAAATAACCATTACGGTAATGATGATATTTCTTCCAACATTATAGCTCATTTCTCATCGTTGTAGAGAAGAATTGGGTTTAAAGCAGGTTCAACTAACATTTCCTTAAGCAAAGATCCGGATGATCATAATGTGAAATTATTTTGTTTGCGATCTAGACTGTCAAATCAAATGAAATCAATGCAATTGCAAAACCTTTTGACAAATAATTTGAAAAATAATTCTAAAATGATTATTTTGACCGCACCACGGTCGTGAGTTCTCAGAACCTGCTCTTTGACCACAAGAATGACAACACCACAGAACGTAAGTTTGGATAACATCACAGAAAGCTCACGGCTCTCCAACGGGAGATTGAGAGACCAGTGTTGGACTGTTAGAACAGCTTTGAAATTCTTATGAGTTGTTCGCACTAAAGTAAAAACCATCATCATTTCATGCGGAGACCCCTTCGGTGCCAGCTGCGGTCTCAAGGCTGGAGCTGAACAACAACACCCAGATAACGACTGTGTTGAGACTGTTCTTCCCATTCTATGCAAGGCCACCTGGGTTGGCTGGAAGACTGTTTACTTAGCCTGGCAGGGCGAAGGACACTGTCTCAGCTGAACTCTGGACACATACACACACACGCACACAGACATATACACATGCAGATATACACTCATCCCCCCTCCCCCTCCAAACGCCTTCGACGCTTATTCCCTTCCGATGCTGACGGTGGATCAAGGAGACCAGCGCATAGGCTGCAGGCCCGGATGTACTGTCTACATCGGCTGTCTCTCACCCTTTACCCACCCCTGTTGCTTGTCATGTGTTTCTTTGGTGTATTAAGAGTTTTTTTCATGTGCTATGTGCAGAGGTGTTTTTTTTCTGTCCTCAAACTGATCTCCCTGTTGGAGCTCAGTCTGGGGGGAGTTATTTTTTTCTCCTTATCTTTCCTCGTGTTGTGCTTTTTCATGTTATACCCCTCTGACCTGTCTTCCCCATGTGATGTTTGTGTAATGGTCAGATGGGTAAGACGGCGCTGGCACGGCTGGCAGCCTTAACCCAATTTCCCTCGGGATGAATAAAGTATAATCAATCAATCAATCAATCAATTATTGGTCACACGACATAGAACTGAACATTGCTTAAAATTCTCATACACCTGTGGAGATGCACACTGATGATTAGTTTGATTATGTTCACTTTGGACAAAACTGCCTTGCTTTTGTGTGTGGAGCCAAACATGGTCAAGATGAATAAGGCTACTTTCCTTAAACCTCAAAAAGTTGTCTCAGGAACCATTTGGATCCAGAAAGTGGAAGTGTCAGTTCTTACAAACTGCTCTTTCAGGCAGTTTATAATTGCCTAAAGCGCAGGTAAAACTGCATGTGTTGCTATTTTTATTGTTATTATCTTTCTTCTTTTCTTCTTATACTGTCTTTTCAACTTACTACATCTCAACTATTGGCACTGTAGAGACCAGTGTTTATCACCTGGAATCCACAGAGTTGACTGGCTGAGCAGTAATGGGATGGCTTAACTCACATCCAATGCATTTTCAAAACCTGGACCATGGTCCACCTGTTAATGACGTCTGCTTTAATGTTTTGATCCTTGAATACATATCTGTAGATTCCATTTTCTTCTAAAGGTTGGGCTTCTCCAACACTCTTTGTATGTAAAGTCATGTTGCGTTAATTTGAGACAAATTAGTAATTCTGACAATGTTTCATTTAGGATTTTTAACAATACAAATATCAGCCCAAAAAGGAAAACAGAAAATAAAATCACTGACATCGCTCTCTACCAAGTTCCTAAACTCTGTGATTCACTCTGTTTCCAGGCGTGGGTGTATTTCTATCCAACAGTCGACCAACAGAAAATGTGTGACAGCTGTGGAGATCAGGGTATGAATGGAGATCTGGTTATTGTTTACGATGTTAACAGGGATAATGGACTGGGACACATCAAGGTAAACCCTGGTCTTTTAGCAACACAAACTGTATGACTTGGGCTAAAAAAGCCTCTTGAATAATCCAATAAACAATCAAGTTGTTTTTTTTAACCAACTCCACCTTAGAAATCTGACGGGTACTTTGTTCATCATTTTGCACCATCTGATCTTCCTCGGATACCAAAAAATGTCGTCTTTGTTATTGATCAAAGTGGCTCAATGTACGGCCGAAAAATTGAGCAGGTAAAGTATTTGAAGGGTCTGTTTCTGATATTATTTTATTCATACTTTTTTTTTCTTTTTATAAATTTTAATTAACAAATATGTGTGTAAATTGTGTTTTTCCCCCAGACTAGGATCGCATTAATCCACATTCTGAATGATCTGGCAGAAGATGATCACTTTGGTCTGATCACTTTTGATGACAGGATTTCTTACTGGAAGCAGAAACTCGTTCAGGTCAACAAGAAAAACCTGAAAAGTGCCAAAAACTTTGCCCGCAATATTCAAGACAGAGGATGTGAGAAGTTGTAGTAAATACACATTTTGGAATATAAACATTTGCCCAATGAACAGGGTACTGAAAATGTGTTTGTTGATGTTGCATTTCAGCCACAGACATAAATAAAGCAGTGTTGCAAGGAGCACGTATGCTGAATGCACACAACAGAGAAGGTTCAGCATCTATCCTTATACTTCTCACAGATGGAGACCCAACCTCAGGTTATAATAAAACACATGTGTAAACAAATGTACACAAATATTTCATGAAATTGAGGTGTTAGTGAGCTTACTGTGATTAACAGTCCTGGTTTATTATGAGTCTTGTGTCTTTTCAGGGGTGACAAATCTGGAGAAAATTCAGTCAAATGTAAGAGAGGCTATTGCAGGCAAATTCCCACTGTACTGTCTGGGTTTCGGTTTTGATGTTAATTTTAATTTCCTTGAGAAAATGTCGCTGCAAAATAGCGGTGTGGCACGGCGGATTTATGAAGACTCTGATGCTGATTTACAGCTGAAGGTATTTAAATTATAGATACTCTTATGTGATTTGAAACCCCTGAGAATTGAAAGAAAAGAAAGAGCATGATTTGTATCACTTCCACACTGTATGTCAACAGGGTTTCTATGAAGAGGTGGCCACACCTCTACTGACAGATGTGACAATGATCTATGTGGGTGGGACCAATCTAACCCAGACTAACTTCAGTCAGTATTATAATGGTTCTGAGATTGTGGTGGCCGGACAGATCACAGATAATAACATTGAAACCTTCACCCCTCAAGTTGTGGCCATTTCCGTAAGAATCAATCCACAGGACTCATCAGGAGTACTCTTCTTAAACCGTTTTCCCTGTTGACTGACATTACATTGCATTTAATTTATTACAGAGTAATAGAAGAATAATATTCTCTAATCCAAATGAAACCGTGGAATCCACTCAAACAGTGTCTGATGACCGTATCCAGAGGGTTTGGGCGTACCTCACAGTTAAACAGCTTCTGGACAAAGAGTGAGTATGACTTATAACATCTTTCCTTGTATGACTCTGAAATGTGTTATCAGCTGTTATGTCTTTAAAGTTTCTACCTTTACATCAGTGTCTTCAAAACACTAAACATTTTTTTTATAAATAAAACTTTATTTATTTTATACTTTTCTTTGTTTATTTTTCTGATATTTTAAGCATATATAATCATGGAATGCTGTTTAGGATCACATTATATATACATTATAAGAAAAGTCTGAATATATAGAATTAAATGTAAACATAAAGATTGAAACTTGAATGTATAGAATGAAATTTGAATATACAAGGTGTCAAAAAGACAGGTGAACTGCAGTAAGAGTATGTCTCCAAAAGTTGAATCTGTTCATCTGGACGTAGCGTTTTGTGGGAGAAACGTTTTGTCACTCATCCAAGTGACTTCTTCAGTCTCAGCTGACTGCAGGTTTCCCCAAATCTTATAAACAGTACATTTGCATAATGACTGAAACCAGCCCACTGAAGGAACAATGGGCTGGGAGGTCAGTTCCTTAATCATAATTATGCAAATTCTCATGACCATTGATCAATAACCACTGACCAAAACCCACTGATCAAAGACCACTGATCAATGGCCATGAGTACCATCCACAGAGAGTTGGGGAATGGCTGCAATCACAGCCAGGTTTGAGCGCGGAGTCAAGGAGGCCATTTACGTGAAAAGGGAAAGACCATCTCTGAATCGAGGAGGGGGCCTAAGGGTACATCTTTCGCCATCTTACAATGCTGTGATTGCAGCCATTCCCCAAGATTTACTTTCCTGGATGATTGAGAATGCATCAAGAAGTAAGAGTATATGTTTTAAGTTTGTTAGATCAGGGCAGCAGGTTGAAATTAAGTCCCAAAATTCCAAGTAGAAGTCTGTTAAAGGGACATAAACTGTGTTCTCTTCAGTGTTGGGTCGTTTGACATCAACCTCTCCATTTCTTACCTTTCTATTAAACAGTCATGTGCATCTCCCATATAAAATTATATTAGTACAATTATGTTTGTTCATCATCACTCATCTCCTTACATTTCAAAAACAACTTTTTTCACATCTTTTTAAAGGCAGAGTTTTTACACTTAATCATAAAAGTACGTGTCTCAGGAGCTAAGGATTTGGACAACATAGACAGCCAGGCTGTCTATGCTCTGGTAATGGATCTCCATGATTTGGTTAGACTTTATTTTACCTGTAACAAACAATAGATTGTGTGTTTTTTGTGAACTTTGCTGAACTGACTTTCAGTGAAGAAAATCTCTTAGATACATATTTTAGGACATGGATTCAGCTTAACACCTGTAATGTGTGAAGTTACATACAAAACCATTTTACACTTTGTCACACAGGCTTCAATTATCTGGACCTGAGAAAGAGAAAGTGAAGAAGGAAGCTATGGAGCTGTCACTGAAGTACAGTTTTGTGACCCCTCTCACATCTATGGTGGTCACAAAGCCTCCAGGAGAAAACACAGATGTGCTTCATAAACCAAAGGAAGGTGAAACATCGCAGAGATGGCAGTCCCCAGGACGTCAACCCAATTTAGCACACCTTACTCCTGCTAGTGGTTATAGTGGGCGGTGGGTTGTTTCTGGTGAGCAAACCAATCAAACCAATACAACAACATTCTCCAGTTCAGCTGAGGAGACTATCGCTTATAGTTCAGAGATGTTCTGTGAATGAAAGAAATGGAGTATGAAATAGACTGAGTCAAATAGGTGAGTCAGACAGAGTCAGACAGAAGAAGGATGTAAGATGCACGCTGAGACAACTTAAACTGGGCGGAACAACCTAGTGGCTAGGTTAGTATACAGGAACACCTGCTGCATATGGATTAGAAATCCCCATGGGAGACACCACTAAAGGTGTGTGTGTGTGTGTGTGTGTGTGTGAGTGAGCTATTTAAAGATTTAGTTAAGAACTTTAGTGTCAGAGCATGGATGTTAGTAAAAGCATTAATTAAACTCAATTATAAATGAATTAGTTATCCTTATTTATTATGATATCCCCTGCATTGCCTCTTGCAATAAATACTTTATGTAATGTGTGTAAATGTTTTTTTACAGCTGCTGATTTAGATCCTATGATTAGCTCCTACGATGACATGTTATTTGAAGAAACTGCAGGTACTGTATTGCATACATGGAGTACTTTTTTTGTTCTAAGACAGTCAAAGATTTTTTTATTGTGTTGTCCAAAGTCATGCCATATTAATGGGAGATCTGAAATTTTCTGATATGCAACTAGTGCTGTTTAAATTAGTTGCAGATTTTATAGAGCCTATTGATGCCACGACTGAGGAAACTGCAGGTACTGTATTGCATTGATGAAATACTTTTTTTGTTCTAAGACAGTCAAAGATTTTTTTATTGTGTTGTCCAAAGTCATGCAATATCAACCGGAGATCTGAAATTTTCTGGTATGTAACTAGTGCTGTTTAAATTATTTGCAGGTTTTTTAGAGCCTATTGATGTCCCGCTTGAAGCAACTGCAGGTACTGTATTGCATAGATGGAATACTTTTTTGTTCTAAGAAAATCAAAGATTTTAAAGAGGGGACTTTGGAAAAAAAATCCTCCAAAAAAAGAAAAGGGGAAAAACAATTTTTGGATAAAATGGTCTTTAGTGCTATGCATGATAAAGTCTCTTGCACTTTCATTGTAAAAATTGTATTTATAGGTGAAAATTTAAAAAAAATCTATATCACCATGACACTTTCTTAACTTAAGGCAAGCTTTCTAACATTCTATGACTGCATGGGAAAATTATTATTTTTTTTTTTAATATAAAAATGGATTCATTTTCAGAATTGTGAAATAGACAAAGTATGTGTTTTATGTTTACTTTTCCAAAACTCTGAAAAAAAATTCAAAAATGCCCAATGCATGAAAAGAGTTGAGCAAGTGTTGATTGCACAGCTCTTTATTTTCAGATTCCAGAGTCTAACTTTGTGTCTCTATACCTCTAGCTCCTCTTCTCCACAGGTTTTTGCTCAACTCAACTGGGAATCAGACTGTTCCACTTTGCTTTGACTTCAGTGGAGCTATAATCCTTAAACTATTTCACCACCCCAGCAGAGGTCAGTAGTAGTCTTTCTCGTGAGTATTTTCATATTTCTCCCCTAGTGGTTAAAGAGCAGCATTTCTCTTTTGTTCTAGACCTGTCTGTTAATGGTGAGCTAGATTCAATTGCAACAGGAGGTTTCAGCAAAATTTTTATACACCTCAAAACTCACCAGCATGTTGAGGTTGACGCTGAACCACAGAGGGTCACTGTACGAGATGGACAGACAGTGACATATCAAGCTGCTGGACAGGATCCCTCGACAGTTGGCAGGTGATTTTGCAATATAATGGTCAAATTGCCATCCAAATGTTCTCACAGTATTGTTTACAGACGTGCGCCCTTATTCAGTTCTTTTCCCAGGATTTACATGAGGTGATCAGTATATACATCTCTGATGTCAGTTATATATATGACAAAACATTTGCTGGGAAATTAAACCTTAAAAGGGCAGTTTGGGCCATTTATTATTTTAATTGTCACTTTTTTATATGGAGTATTTTGTGAGATTTGGCCAAATCTCACTAATTTAAACATGTCTGCCATAAAATAAAAATAAAAGGTTCATTTCTATCACAACTACAAACACATCAGCAGCAGTGTATAAGCTTCGTAGCACAATATTTACTTAAATATTTTTGTAATTTGCTTTAACCATCCAACACACAAGCTCTCAAGCTCTCAAGCTGAGATACCCAGAGAAACCGAGAACATGGTGGTGAAAGGTCTCACTCTTTAGCAACAGGAAAGAAAAAGAATCCAACAAAATAATTTCTGGATGCAACAGCAACCCTTCAATATTGGAATATTGTAAGGCAAATATACCAGGATAAAAAAGGTTTTGGATGGGAAAAGCTAGGAACAACTTGCAGAAAGGCCAAAAAATTGATTCTGTTCATCCAATTCAATTCAATCTATACAGCAATAATAGATTCTTTTCATCATCAGCGTTTTCAGTGGCAGAAACGTTTTTCACTCATCCAAGTGACCTTTCCAGTCTCAGTTGACTGCAAGTTTCCCAAACCTTATAAACAGTACATTTGCACAATGACTGAAACTAGCACTGAATGAACAATGGGCTGTGAGGTCAGTTTCTTAGCCATTGATATGCAAATTGTCCTGACCATTGATCAACAGCCACTGATCGAAGCATCATCTTAAAATGGCCTGCGGAGACAAATGGGATCAGCTTCTTTAGCCATAAAACATATGATATCCTTCCATCACCTGTCCCATCCTGTCCCCACTGTTCAGTTCCAGTCAGTCTCAAGCACATACTAGCTGTGTCCCAATTCAGGGATCGCATCTTTCGAAAGATTCAGCCTTCGCTGTCTACATAAGCCGGGTCCTTCGAAGGCTGAGAAGGCCAGAGATCTGAGGCTGTTAAATGGGATTGTCTAGCCTTAGTCGCACTGCTCAGGTTGTCCAGCAACCATGCTTCTAGCCACTAGAAACGTTTTATAGAGCATTGTTTGACAGAAGCGAAGGCAAAAATTCATCTTTTTTTGTTTCATGAGGTTTTTTTTATTTGTTAAGTATCTCAGGCTGAGACCACAGGACTTTAAAAACATGATTGTTGGGCTTCATTTCTATACCGAACAATAATTTTAAGATTAGGTAATAAATAACAATTAGTAACAATTAGTAATAACAACTAATGTTGTTCATGAGACTAGTGTCATCTCATTTTGGTCATGTAAATATAATATGGTCAATATTAAATTTATTGTATTAAATTAAAAACGTAAAGCCCTGAACTTGAACTGTTTCAAATACTGAGCTTTAATAAAGATTTAAGTTGCATTTATTTATTCCTATCACTTTATATCTTCATCTCAAACACAGTACATCTTTTATAGTGTAAATATAGATGTATTGTACATAAGAGAGATAAATATTGTTTTGTAAATATGTTGGCATTATTCAATTTGCCTGAATGCTTACATATATGGGTAAAAAGAAAATTTATGAGCTGGGATAACTGCATGTTTGTGATAAAATGAAAAATGAAAATGTAGACCAATATATTAAATATTCCCTAATATAAACATGTTTTACTGCCTTCATAGTTTTTAACTTGAAGGCCCTGAGTACTTTTCCTGACACTAAAAACACTTGAATGATAAAATCATTTTAACATTACCTAATAAGACTGATAATTAGGACAGATAATTGGTTATTTTAAACATTTCTAGCAGTCCTTCACAAAGAGGGAACACTCTCTCTCAGCTGGTGCTGGCTCTTCCTCCTCCTCTTTGTGGTCCTTAGGGACTAAGTAAAGCACTATACAAATACAGGCCATTTACCATTTACCTCTTCCTCAGACTCTGCTTAGTTTGTCCTGGTGGATCATCAGGGTTGCAAAACCTCACAGATGATCTGCAGCTGTGGTTACTCAGTCTGTCCTGACTCTGGCGACTTGCAGTTCTCAAACATGGAAATCAAATGTGCAATAAGCTGTAGGATTCAAACACACTTGTAACTTATGAATATATGTTCATACTTTTATTTAACAATCAGAGAGAAAGAAAAAGAGAGAGAAGGGAAAAGTGAAGGACAGACAGAAAGGTGAAAGTCTCAGGTGGTAAACACTACTAAAAAACAGCAACAGAGAATGAGTATTTTCTGTTTGTTATATAAGGAGTACTAAATAAGATGAGTTCCCAGTTGGTACATTGGCCACATGTTTGGCTCCTATGACTAAAGCACCTTTTTTTTTTAGCTTAACAAGTGAACCGTTGGCACTAACATCACTAATGTCACATGACGTTGCCAACATGTGGCCAACAGTAATGTTTTAATGTTCTTCGTTATTAAAACATTTGCATCGCTGCATAAATAAGTGATATAAAACTCAATACTTAATTTTAAAAATTTACTCTTCAGCTGCCCCCCTTGAGCCGTTGGCCATTTTTTCGAAAAAAAACAAACAAACAAAAAAACAACAAAAACCAACTACCCACCGCTGTGCTATGAATCCTGGGATATGTTGGGTCTGACCACCTGACCCATCCTTCAAACAGGAGGATGCATTTGTTGGCCGCATTTGGAGCAGCCCTCGAATTGGGACAGCCTTCATCACCTGGCTGGGACGTCGGTCTTCAAATGCGGCCTCCGAAGGATGCAGCCCCTGTATTGGGACACAGCTACTGATTGCTTGTAATACCAGTCTAACACATAGCAGATACAACTTGACACACCACCAGGTATTGAGATGCCTGGGAGCTGCTCTAGAGCACATGGACATGCAGATTTCCCAGAGGTTTAGAGGACAGGCCTGTAGGACAATCATCAAAACACTGTCAGGGATGCATGCATGTATGCAGCTCTATACAGAAACACCCAAGTGAAGATACATAAGAGACGATTATCAGTCTTCCATCGAGTAGCAGGAAATCCAAAGGTGTGTGCTGATATTTTGGGATTGTAATATATATAAAGTTGTCATTAATTTCATGAATTTTTTTTTACAACCAATGCTTGAATCAAAGGCCCTGCACACTCACGGTGAACCACAAAAAGTGGCTTTACTTATTTTCAATGACACTAACTTTTGTCAAGCTTAGAAAAGTTTCTATTACCGTATCATTGTCTTGTTGTACCTTTCAGGTAGAAGCAAGTTTGTTGGATTACATGGAGTTGTGACATTGTGAAATGTCTATTACAGCCCTCAGTCGGACAGTAGTCAGCCAAGTCTAGTGAAATGATCTGTGAAGGTCTTTAAAATCTTCAAAGAGCTTTAAAATATTCATATAAAGTCCATATTTTTCCAGTGTGACAGTGATTGTGCACGACGCTGAAATTCACATTGCATCTGATGACATTCTCCTGGTCATCTCACAACATGAGAAAAATGGCCAAAGGCTCCTTTGGCCTGTTTTAAGACAGCAACCCTCAACCAACAACACCGAAGGACTTTTAGGTGAGTGAAACGACATGCATGCACATACGTTGTTCATTGCTTAAAAAATTAATGAGTTTGTCAGTGTCATGTTAAGAATATAAACAAAGTTTGCACCGAGCATAGGTGGTTTCTGTAAAAGTATCTTGTTGCTGTGTCTGTTTTAGTATCTGGTTTTCAGTGTCAGTTCTTGTTTCATTGTTTTACTCCCTTTTTCCAGCTGTAAAGCCAGCAGTGTATGAGGTGGTGCAGCAAGTTCCTGTCACAAAACTAAAGATTAAAAACCAAGAGATAGATGTTACAAGGTACATTTTTTGTAATGTTTTCAGTTTCTTCATTCAAAACATAAAACTGTTTAAGATTCCAATAAGACATGATCTTTTTTTTCTTTTGTAGTGACAACGCTACTGACTACAGCGTCGACCCTCCTGTCACAAAGAACTGCTGGCTTATGTCTGCTGACTCTGCCCTGCAGAGACCACTGGCAGATTTTTTCGTTTCACAACTTTAAGTGTGAGCTCTGCTGAATTACTAGAAAATATTTGGTTTAAAAGTAGAGAAAACATTTTCTTATTGTGGAAAATGTCCTTCCACCTGTTCAAATGAACAAATAAAGTATCCCAGATTGCAAAATGGCTCATGTCTACATAATTTTATTAAAGAAAGAAAGAAAATAAAGAAATAAGGATTTGGAGGTTGTGGTGCCAAAATAATACATCTAACCATGTGAATTCTACTGAAACGATTACACAGAAAAACACCACTGTGTTACTTCAGTGAAGCTTCTAATCTGACCCAAATCTAATAAATGACAATAGATAATAGTAATCTCTAACCTCTTACTCTAAGAGATTAATAGGCATTTATTCTACACTTTGTTGTTAAACAGAAAGTTAAAACTAATTAGATTCTTTTAGTTAAATGAAATATGCTTTGCTGGGTGATTTATCTGAAAGTGTCACGGGTTGCCGGGGCAAGCCGTGTGTGGATTATTTAGGACCCAAGATGCGGCAGCTCTGGTGCAAGTGAGTTTATTAACCAAATGTGGATACAACAGAGATGGCGGGGGTGAACATGAAACTAAGAAAACCTAAACTGGGAAAAACTAACAGAAACTAACCAGAAACAGAGATGCAGGGAGGCACAGGGAAATGCACAGAATGACGGACGGAGAGACGCAGACGAACCAGCCACGAGGACGAGGTAACACACACTATAAATACACACACCAAGAATCAAGGGATGGGAAACAGGAGGGGAACACACCTGGAAGACATCACAGCTGACGAGGCAGGGGAACGTAAACAGAACGCACTGACATCAGACAGGGACCTTCAAAGTAAAACAGGAACACATACATGCAAAGACACAGACTAAGAATCGCGAACTAAACACAGAGACCTTACTACACAAAAGGGGATACACCGGCGGGGATGACACCAAACAGAGGGAACACAACTAAACCCTGGGAAACTAAAACACAACAGTCATAATACATAAAACTATCAAAAGTAAAAGTACAACAACCAAAAACACTGGGTCACTGACCCAGGATCATGACAGAAAGAGAGTTATATTGTAGAAAAGGGTTGTGCAAACTCAGGGGCTACACTGACTTTTAAAATTTGACAGATGGGTTGGGCCAGCACCAGATGCATAAATATCAAGTATAAACATAAATAAGGCTGTGTTCTTGTTGTTGTGTACACGTGTCTGGCAGCTGAAAAGCTGCAGCTGAGGTTCGTAAAAACAGCAACTGGAAATAAAAGTGTATGACAATGTGGTCGGGTTCGCCATGCATTGTTTACAAAGGAATTTCAGTGTTAATACTTACATTTACTTTAAGTGGTAACAGTGTGGTTGATCAACCTTTTTTGCCAGTGCATCAAAGTCTGGTGTTAGTTTTGTTGTGGCAATTCTCAGAACAGATCTGAGGTGTTCATCACTCAACTGGGACCTGTGGGGTTCTTTTGTTGGTGTTCATCACACTAAAAGACTGTTCACAAACACACACAGGTAGAACCAAACAACATCAGCATCCTCTGTGTCAGCTTCTGGATTTTTGTAGATTTTGTTGGTCTTAATAAAGTATAAAACTCATCCAGTTTAAGAAAGTTGAACTTCTCCTAAGACAATGTCACACTGGAGATCAATCAGTTCCAATTGCAACTCTGCCTAATGCATCACCTGGTGGAATGTCAGTCAAAAGAATGCAGTCATAATTATGATATTATTTGATTTGGGAAATTCTGTAGCAATCTTTGGCAGGCCGGACTAAAAAGACCAAAGGGCCAGATGTGTCCTGCAGGCCGTAGTTTGCCCACGTCTGCTGTAGAACGTTTGCATATCAATCACAAATTCAAATCATTTTAAACCTTGGTTAAATATCATTAACAGAGAAATCATCTTACAGCACTTATTAGCTGCTGGCCTCATATCTTTTGCCTCATACTGCAAATACAAAATATTAAAGCATACTTGATTCAGGATGTCCAACAAGTATGACTGTTTTAGTCAAAACAGTACTTATATTTCTTGAGAAAACACCCTTAAATAAACTGATCAGTGCAGTTTGTGATGATCGCAGGCTGAACTTAAGCAAACAGTTGCATTGATATACTGTTTGTGTGTCCTCATTTCCCAATGTACCACCTTTACGTTTAACAAGATTTTTTGTCAGTTAACCAAAACTCTTTAGAACTTGTCCTTTATACACTTTAGGGATTTTTAAAAGGATTTCAGGGTGAAACACATAAAGACATATATTTCAAACTTCAGTTTATGATATATTTCTAAAATGTGAAAGAAATACAGATGCCTACATTTCATATAATGCAACGCATGATCGTTTTTGAGATTATCAGCGTTACTTTTTTCAAACGTTAAAAGCCATTTCTATAGCCACAGGATACATTACACAACATATTTGACAGAGTAAAATGACCTATCAATATGGTCAAACACTACTGTAAATCAGTGTTTTATTTACAGTGTATCGGTAAATAGTTAAAACAATGAGGTTTAAAATTGCAGAAAAATATTGTTGTTTGTTGGGTTTTATTAATTTTGTGCTAAAAGTACATGTAATGCATTTTTACTCTAATAAAATGATACATCACTCAAAGTCAATATAATGTTGTAAAACTATTAACTGGGCTTATAATTACAACTATCTCTTTGAAAGTTTTGACTATATCACCTGTAATATGGGTTTTTACTTTTTGATGTAAATTCACATTAAAGCTGGGAGTTCTTCATCAAAGGACCAGATCTACAAACTCCAACATGATGGAAAGCGAACTCCATCCAATGCTGTTTTTTGGTTTTCTTTACACAGCAAAAAAGCTTCAGTAAGCCTCCAGAAGTTGTATTAAAATATTCAGATGAACTGTTAACTTAGTCTGATACCAGACTGCTGAAGGGAACAGGGGTGAGTCTAAAGGAGGGCACTGGGTGTACCAGACCATATTAATTCAGATTTTGTGTTAATTAATGTCCTAAGACCCGAACTCTTTCATGGCATGCATTTTTAATTTCTCTTTGCTATTTGGGCTTTATTGTGTTCGACAGAATACTTGTCACGGCCCGGCAGACCAGCCTGAGGAATATTCAGCAGCAAATGGGCTTTGTTGTTGTTTTGCTTTCTCTTTTGTTCTCTCTCCTTCGTTCTCTCTCTCTCTCTCCCACTGTCGCCTGGGCAGAACTCATTATGGGTTTCTGCCTTTGGCCTACACACCTGTAGGATGGTGAACACCGGTGTGTCATTAGCCTGCTACTATTTAAAGGGAAGAAGCGAGGCTACTCACTGCTGAATCGTTGTTTGACTTGTGTCAGTGAAACCCCGGCTTTGAGACTGCTTGCATCGCTCTCTTGGATTGTGCATTTGTTCTAATTTGCCTTCTCGTTGTGTTTAGACACCCTGGACCTGTTCCTATTCCTTGTGGATACTTGAGTGTGAATGAGAGCAGAGTGGCTCGCAAAGCGTTGTGTGTGACAGAAGAGGAGTGAGAGTGTTTTCCCCATTCCTGTCCCTTGGATCCCCTGGAGACCCAACTCTTGCACTATTGTACATAGCACCTTATTCATTGTTGTACATATCATCTGGCATTTGTAAATGAATTCCTTGTTCTTTCTTCAAGCAACGGAGTCCCGGGCTTGAGTCCCCTAGTTTACCGTAACAAAGATATATAGTCACAACTGAGTAATGATGTGCAAAACTATTTTTTGGTGTCTGAACATAGCAGTATAAAAAGATAATGAGAAACAACAATTGTGCCCCTTTGAGCAATATGGCTCATTTGAAAGCCATTTGACGGAGCAAAATTTAGTATTGGGTCTGGACAACAAAAAATGTGATGTCGCCATATATGAACGCCAGGTCCGAGGAGGTTAAACTGCATTAATATTTTTAACATATATAAAAAGCTTTTTTTAACAAGCCAGTGAAAATGTCCATGGGCCATTAAACTCACTTAAGCAATTATTATTATTATTATTATTATGAATTATTATTAATATTAATTATTAACATCTACACCATCATAACATCTGTTTCCAGCAGCACAAAAACTTGCCTCCCATTAATTTCAGAAAGCCTATTATGTATTATGTATATATATGTATATTTGGTGGTATTATACATATTTATATATGTATAATATCAAATATTATTTGATTTGGTTTGAAATTGGACTGTAATTATTTTATTTAAGAAAATGTTTTCTTTACGAAAAAAAAAACCCAGTGCACATCACAAGGACTTTGTGGCAACAAAGTCCTTGTTATGTGCACTGGTTTGACCCTCAGTGTCAACAATAAAGTTTACCAAAACTGCTGGATTTCTGGTAAATTACTGCTTTGGGGGAGTATCTTGTGTGGGTGGGAGGTGAAAGAGGAGGGAGAGAAAGTGAAGTTTGCCCGTTAAAAAAAATTATGTACACAATAATCTTGTCCTTGTTTGACTTCAAAAGACAGTTTCAGCTGTGTTTGTGCTCTGCTAGGAGGCATCATGGGGAGAACTGTGGTGCAGCTCACCCTCATTGGGCTGCAGCTGGCTTTGGCTTCCACACTGCCAAACAAGGTAGGGTCAAAATACATAAATGGCCATAGCACCACTTTAAGGATCCATAATTAAAAATTAAATATAAATAGTTAAATAAATAGTTTAAAAGCCAAAAACAAAAGAAAACAAAACAAACTTTTTATGTACCTCTGCAATTCATATTTCACAAATAATGAGATATCTGAGGTGTGTGATTGAATATTTTGTTTCTCAGCATCTTTCTGTCAGTTCAACACCAGACTCTGTGGGTTGAAGGTTCTCATGACTATTCTCAGGATTATTTCATGTTGTTCATGTGTTGTGTTTGTGTTACAAGTCAGCTGACACATTAACACTGGCAGTTGTGCATTAGTTTGGAGATAAAAAGAAGGATTGGAGTAAGATGAAGTATTCTGCTAACCAATATGAAATAATGTAATGTCCCATGAAGTGAAGAATTTCTAACTGTATGTGTTTGTATGTCTTCCTTATCCTTTCTGTGCATCCACAATCACAGATCTCATTTTAATTGTTCAGGCTTGTTATTTGATGATGGTGTTGATTGGTTAAAGTAAATTTGGCTTGTTTGGTTGTTTGAACTATGGAAACATGTGTTGGATGTCTCTAACAACTCCCCTTATGATGCATAAAAAGTTGGTCTTCAGCAAATAAATGTAAGTGAGTGTCATGCTCTTTTGCGTGTGTGCCATGAAGACTAGATGAAAAATAATTTGAAGGTTTTTGCAGTGAGACCAATGAAATTCCACTAAAAACCAGTCAATGAGATTGGTTAAGCCTGTCGTTTTTTCTCAGGATGACTGGGACATCTACAGCTTTCACATAAACTCCACAGTGACCAGTTGTTATGCCACCACTGTCATCACAAGTCGTCCCCTTCATAAATTTGTAATCTGATGGCAATCTCTGCAATCCTGGTGTTAAAGTCCACAATATCGACTTCATCCATAAGTTCCTATACATTTAATGTGTATTAGTAAGTTTTGACACTATTTTGAGTTAAAGCATATGAAGGCAGGTAGATGCTTGTATTTTTTCAGCGATGCTTCATCTGTAATGTTAGTCTCCCAGTGTAATGGAACATATCTTCATTGTGTATTTTGTATTCCTTTTCTTTGTACAGTTTTACAAACTCTAGCTGCCTCTAGAGAAAAGAGGTTAAAGATATTTAACCAGCTTAAAAAACTACAGGCAGACGTTATTTTATTACAAGAGACTCAGACCTGTCACAGCTACAAATTAACTTAAAACAACTACATTTCCTAATGTGTTCTCAGCCTGCTAGAACTCTAGACATAGTAGATAATATTCAATACAGTTATAGATCCAGAGGGTAGATTTCTAATCATTAAATTATCAATACTTAACAAAGAAATTATGTATTGTAAGTATATATGGCCATAATGTTGATGACCCCTCATTCTTCCACTTTTCTTTACTGCACTCTCTGAACACCTAGATTGCTCACTTGTTCATGGGGGCGACCTCAACTTTGGACTTATTTCCTAGTCAGCGGCTCACTGTTGAGTAACATTTCAGACACTGAGATGCACCCTACAGCTGTCAGCTATCATGCTCCTGTATCTTTAATACTAATACATAAGAAGAACATTCCGCCAAGTTAAAACTGGAGATTTAATGCATCATTGCTCAAAGATGAAGAATTTATTAAATATTTTTTAAAAAAGGGGTAGACTTTACATTTAGACTATAATGACCTGCCTGGAACATAGGCATCTGTCCTCTGGTATCAGGGAAAGCTGTGATGATAGATAAAAAATTTATTTCTCATTCCATAACAAGAAAGGAGAACACAAAAATATTCGGGAATTTGAAAAAAATACAAAATCCTTAGAAGAAGCCTACGTGTCCCTCTAGGAACAGGAAATACCTAACAAAATACATAAAACAAAACTAGAATTAAATGAAATTATTCATTAAAAAAAACACAATTCTCAGTATAGAATTTTGAACATGGTAATGATTTCTACCTAACCAGTTAAAAATAAAGAAAGAACTCTATGTGATGTTAAATACTTATCTGGGCACACAGTATATTAGCCTGAAAGAATAAAAAATATTTTTAGGGATTTTTATAAAACTTTCTATTCACCTTCATATTCATAAACACATCTAAAAATGAAATTGATCCATTTCTTGACAATGTAACCCTTCCAAAGTTACCAGACAGTCAAGCAATAGCACTGGATTCACCGCTGACATCAAGTGATTTCAGGAAGCGCTGAAAAGTATGCCCAATAATAAGGCTCCAGGTTCAGATGGATTTCCAGCAGAATTATGTAAAGAATTCAGGACAATTCTGGCACCAGTATTCCACAGAATGTTGCAGAAAATCAAGGAAAATGACAGACTACCACCAAATATGAATTTTGCTGACATTAGTCTATATTTCCCTCGAGCTGTCGTCCAATATCCCTTATTAATGTAGACTTCAAAATAATCCGCAAAGTTCTCTCAAAGAGAAGACAAAAATAATACATCCTGAACTAACTGGTTTCATAAAAGGGAGGTACTCATTAACAAATATACGTAGATTATGTAATTTAATAGACTATTAATGTAGTAAAAACACTGAAACCACAATATTGTCTCTAGATGCAGAAAAAGCATTTGACAGAGTTAACTGGAAATTTTGTCACTTTCCACAAATTTGGTTTTGGAAATTCTTTCATAAACTGGTAAAAAATATTATTATAATTGCTGCTGCTGCTGCTGTTGCTGCTGTGGTTTCCCTACTGTGTAGTGTGTACTGTGTTCTCTTTTTGCTTTCCTTGAGCTTTGTTGAGAATAATAGATTGCTTGGTATACGTTGGAGTTAGAGAGACTGTAGTTTGTGATTGCTTGCAACATTATAATATGGCGGTTGATGGGTGTAAGAATACAAAATAGAAAATAGGCCTGGAATGGGAACAAAGAACTGGGGTGCAGGGCAGGAGGAATATCAACCTCCACCCCCAGGACAGTAGCAAGAGTTACTGAGGGTGAATGGCAGACCAATGGCCAGGGACACTACCTTAAAAGGAGATGGGGGGCAGGGTGTCAGCACCCCTGGCCACTGTACTCTTGTTTTTTTCCATTGTGGGGGTGTTTACTGTAGGGGGGAGGAGACCAGAGGTTATAACTGTGGCTACGTCCACACTAATGCATTTTTGTTTGAAAACGCATTGTTTTCTTTCCATTTTGGCCTCCCGTCCACACTGAGACGGCGTTTTCCCCAAGGAAAAATGCAGCATTTTGAAAACGCTTTCGAAAACGAATACATTTAAAGACTGTGCGTTTGCGTCACAGTGTGGAGAGTGTAAATGGAGACTTTCTAAAACAATGACGCATTTTAGTCATGTGATGCAGTCATGTGACCAATTAAACAAAGGTAGCAGAGGGCATTACACAGCAGCTGTTTTGTTTGCTCTCAATTTTGACAGCCCTATTAAAGATTAATATCAGTTTGTACATGCTCCAGATACCTTTTCTTCAAATTATTTAATTCTCACTGGCTTTTGCAACTTTGTACTTTTGTGTTACTCGCAGCAACAAGTGCACCTCATTGTTAGTCCATTTAAAAAACTCTGTGCTTTTCCTCGACCTTTTGCCACAACGTTTCAGAGATGTGGAAAGTAAATAAATGGCTGACAGAAATGAGGCAGGCCGAATCTTCTTGCGCTTCACGCATGCGCAGCTGGAACGTAAGCGTTTTCGGCCGTTTCAATGTGGACGCACAACTCTGTGAAAACGACTGAAAATGCTAGTGTGGACGCAGAGCGTTTACAGACGAAAACGCAGTTTTCAAATCTATAGCATAGGACTGCATAGGATGCAGTGTGCTGATCTCCAGGTACATCTGTAAGGAAAATGGGTAATAAAAGGATTTTGTAAAACTTGGAAACATCTCTGCGTGATCTCTAACAAGACAAAAAGAATTGGAGAGCGAGACCGGCGTTGTCTCTTTAACAGCTTCTTCCTAACCTCTCTTGTCTTTGTATTTCTCTTTCCTATCCCCCAGTCCTGCCTGTTCTGATTATAATAACTTAAATGTAAAAGAAAATAAATAAATAAATAAATAATAAAGATTAAGTTCAATTCAATTTTATTTATATAGTGCCAAATCACAATAACAGTCGCGTCAGGGCACTTTATATTGTAAGGTAGACCCTACAATAATACATACAGAGAAAAACCCAACAATCGTATGACCCCCTATAAGCAAGCACTTTGGCGACAGTGGGAAGGAAAAACTCCCTTTTAAGAGATGTAGGGTTGATTCTTGATTGTAGAAGACTCTTATTTCACAATAATTAAGATTTTCAATATAATGCAAATGAGCACAGCGGCTGAACAACAAGCACAAAAATGAGAAACAAACATCCTTCATTTGAACTTTGTCATATAGTTCAGGAAAATATAAAGAAAACAATTATTTTTATAACTGTGTTCTATAAATATTTTCTGTCAATGATTCTTGGAATACCTAAAATCACAGCCTCCACAGAGAGGACCCTCTGTGGAAGGTTGGCGAGCTGTTTGAACAATCGCCTCGTGTTTCTCTCACTTTAAATCTGGAAAAACAGTTTTGCCTGTCACACTGTATCAATTATGTATCAATGAAAAAACTGTAGTAATAGTCCTGGTAAAGTATACAGGTTTCACTCTCAGCATTACCAGTAAAGCTTTGTTTTGTGTCAGTGGAAGAGGAAAGAAGCAATTTGCCCTTGAAAAAACCCCCACACATACACAGTAATGCTGTCCTTGTTTCAAGCTCATAAGACAGTTCCAGCTGTGGTGTTTGCACTCTTGTGGGAGGCATCATGGAGAGAACTGTGGTGCAAATCGCTCTCTTTGGGCTGCTGCTGGCTTTGGCCTCTACACTGCCAAACAAGGTAAGGTTATAATACATAAAAGGGATACAGCACCACTTCAAGAGAACAGAATCTTTCTGTCTTTATCTTACTACTGCCACTGATGTTTCAGTTTAACAGATTTCTCAAAGATACCTGAGATGACTCTCATTTTGTCTCTGTTTGTTTCTTAACATCTTTTTGTTATTTGAACACCGAGCTCTTCAAGATTCTCTTGATTCTCTGTCGTCTGTGTTATTTAATGCTTTTAATATGCGTCACATGTGAGTGCATGTGTGTGGTCTTGTATTAGAAATGTTGTGAAGAGTTTACACATTAATACTAGCAGTCACACTTCAAATTAGAAATGAAACTAACATACAGATTGGGGTTATAATTGTTTTGTTTAGTGTTAGGTTAAGGCAAAATTGGCTCTGTCCCATTAAGTTAATTATTCTCTTCCATTTTTTTTTAACATGTAACTCTGTAATGTTAGTTGGACTTTGGAAAATTCTGTTTACACGGTCAGAGTCTAGGAGATCAACCCCCCTTCTCATGTGAAAAACTGTCATGCCCTGAGTGCGAGGAGTGTGAGGAAAAAGGCAAACATACAGAGGCTAACAAGGTGAATGGAACAAAAGGAAAACAATGGGGTCCAAAAACAGTTTTCATCTTTGCCCAGCCACGGGCCAAGACAGGGGGTCATGGCAGTTCCAGGGAGTTGCCTAGGCCGGGGGGCTAAACTAAAAGTGAGCTGTTTATTTAGGTTATTGCAAAAATACAAAAGTAAAGCATAAAGTGAAAAAGGAAACTGAAAAAATAAATAAATGCATATGTATGTATATATATATATATATATATATATATATATATATATATATATATATATATATATATATATATATATATATATATATATATATATATAACACCCATCTCGCCCCTGCGGGCGGTTTATCCTTCAAGCTCGGGTCCTCTACCAGAGGCCTGGGAGCTTGAGGGTCCTGCGCAGTATCTTAGCTGTTCCCAGGACTGCGCTCTTCTGGACAGAGATCTCCGATGTTGTTCCCGGGATCTGCTGGAGCCACTCGCCTAGCTTGGGAGTCACCGCACCTAGTGCTCCGATTACCACGGGGACCACCGTTACCTTCACCCTCCACATCCTCTCGAGCTCTTCTCTGAGCCCTTGGTATTTCTCCAGCTTCTCGTGTTCCTTCTTTCTGATGTTGCTGTCATTCGGAACCGCTACATCGATCACTACGGCGTCTTCTCCTGTTTGTCTACCACCACTATGTCCGGTTGGTTAGCCACCACCATTTTGTCCGTCTGTATCTGGAAGTCCCACAGGATCTTAGCTCGGTCATTCTCCATCACCCTTGGGGGCATCTCCCATTTTGACCTTGGGACTTCCAGGTTATACTCGGCACAGATGTTCCTGTACACTATGCCGGCCACTTGGTTATGGCGTTCCATGTATGCCTTGCCTGCTAGCATCTTGCACCCTGCTGTTATGTGCTGGATTGTCTCTGGGGCATCTTTAGATAGCCTGCACCTGGGGTCTTGCCTGGTGTGATAGACCCCAGCCTCTATGGATCTTGTACTCAGAGCTTGTTCTTGTGCTGCCATGATTAGTGCTTCTGTGCTGTCTTTCAGTCCAGCTTTGTCCAGCCACTGGTAGGATTTCTGGATATCAGCCACCTCCTCTATCTGCCGGTGGTACATACCGTGCAGGGGCCTGTCCTTCCATGATGGTTGCTCGCCTTCCTCCTCTTTCTTGGGTTTCTGCTGCCTGAGGTATTCATTGAGCACGCTGTCAGTTGGGGCCATCTTCGTGATGTATTCGTGGATGTTTCTTGTCTCATCCTGGACTGTGGTGCTGACACTCACCAGTCCCCGGCCCCCTTCCTTCCGCTTAGCGTACAGCCTCAGGGTGCTGGACTTGGGGTGAAACCCTCCATGCATGGTCAGGAGCTTTCTTGTCTTTATGTCAATGGCTTCTATCTCCTCCTTTGGCCAGCCTATTACCCCAGCAGGGTACCTGATCACGGGCAGGGCGTAGGTGTTGATAGCCCGGATCTTGTTCTTACCGTTCAGCTGACTCCTCAGGACTTGCCTGACCCTCTGCAGGTACTTGGTGGTTGCAGCTTTCCTAGCGGCCTCTTCATGGTTCCCATTTGCCTGCGGGATCCCCAGGTACTTGTAACTGTCCGCTATGTCTGCAATGTTGCCTTCTGGTAGTTCAATCCCCTCAGTTCTGACTACCTTCCCTCTCTTTGTTACCATCCGACTACACTTCTCCAGTCCGAATGACATCCCAATGTCATTGCTGTATAGCCTGGTGGTGTGGATCAGTGAATCGATGTCTCGTTCACTCTTGGCATACAGCTTGATGTCATCCATGTACAGGAGGTGGCTGACAACCGCTCCGTTTCGTAGTCGGTATCCGTAGCCAGTCTTGTTAATGATCTCACTGAGGGGGTTCAGGCCTATGCAGAACAGCAGTGGGGACAGAGCATCTCCTTGGTAGATCCCGCACTTGATGGTGACTTGTGCTATGGGCTTGGAGTTGGCCTCTAGTGTTGTACGCCACATCCCCATTGAGTTCCTGATGAAGGCTCTTAGGGTCCTGTTGATCTTGTACAATTCTAGGCATTCCAGTATCCAGCTGTGGGGCATTGAGTCATAGGCCTTCTTGTAATCAATCCAGGCTGTACACAGGTTGGTCAGTCTGGTCTTGCAGTCTCGGCTGACTGTTCTGTCTACCTGGTGTTTTGCGCCTCTGGTATTCTTGCCAATCCCTTTCTGTGCCCCGCTCATGTATTGACCCATGTGCCTGTTCATCTTAGCCGATATGATGCCTGACAGGAGCTTCCATGTAGTACTGAGGCAGGTTATTGGTCGGTAGTTGGATGGGACCGGTCCCTTCTTGGGGTCCTTGGGCATCAGGACCGTCCGACCTTCGGTTAGCCATTCCGGGTGTCTCTCGTTAACTAGCAGCTGGTTCATTTGTGCTGCCAGACGCTTGTGGAGTGCAGTCAGCTTCTTCAGCCAGTAGGCGTGAACCATGTCGGGCCCTGGTGCTGTCCAACTCTTCATACTGGAGACCCTTTCTTGGATGTCTGCCACTGTGATGGTTACTGGACCCTGTTCAGGGAGGTCGCTATGGTCCGCCCTCAGATCCACTAGCCACTGAGCATTGCCGTTATGGGTTGCGTCCTTCTCCCATATGCTCTTCCGGTATTGCTCCGTCTCCAGCCTTGGTGGTGCTGTTCTGTTATTGTTCCCTTGCCACTGAGAGTACACCTTTGCTGGTTCTGTGGAAAACAGCTGGTTTATTCTCCTGCCTTCTATCTCTCTGGTGTACCTCCTCAAGCGGCTGGCCAAGGCTGTGAGTCGTTGTTTGGCAGTTTCAGATATGGACAGCTTGCTGTATTTCTTATGCACCTTCTTTGTCGCGCCTTTCTGCAACTCCATTAGTTGGCTAACCTCCCTCCGTGCTACTTTGATCTTGCCCTCTAGCCTCCTTCTCCATGGAGGGTACTGCCCCTTGTGGCTGTTCAACTTGTAGCCAAGCATCTCACTGATCACTGCTGCCGTAGTGTAGATCAGCTTGTTAGTGTCGGTAATCGTGGTTGTAGGTATCATCCGTAGTGCTGCATTAACATCATCTAGCAGACCTTCTGAGGGTACTTCACGCAATCTTGGTAACCGGCTACGGGGGATCCAGGTTTCAAGCTTGGCCATGATCCTATCTTTCAGGTCAGTTCCTCTCGCACTCAACGATCCTTCTCCTATCGCACTTGGGGCTATGTACCCAATCTCGGGTGGGGGTGATGATATCTCCCCCCTGACCTCTAATGACTATTAACAAGGTTGCCCAAATGTTTGCATCCCACTGTATATATATATATTTTTTTAAAGTGTACTTGAAACATTGAGGAATAAGTGACACAAGCGGTAGGAAAGACTGGAGGAGATACACAGACAATATATCACTGAAGGGTAATAAGTGGAGACAGCCAGTGAATAAGACACACGTGGACTAAATTCCAGAAGATGAGATAAAGGAAGCAAAACTAAAAGCAAAGCACAAGGAACACTGACACTCAAAATAAAACAGTAAGTATGATGACAAATGGGGTTGACATAGACAAAAGAATGAAATTAGTACAAAGGACATGACAGAGGAGGAAGGGAACAAAGAGAGAAGAATAAATCTAAGGCAACTGAGAACTAGAAGCAGAATAAAACGCATTAAAGAAGAATGCAAAACGTAAATGTAAACATTAAACATACCAGGGATTAAACAGATAATTCAAAAAAAGAAAACCTCAAAGTCCAAAAAACTCAAAACAGCTGGCAAACCAATGAACCAGTGAAATCAGTCAATGACATCAGGGCCATGCAGAGATGTTTGAAGGGGCGGGTGCTCAAACACTGGTCAGTCAATGAGAATTGTTAAGCCTGTCGGTTTTTTTTTTTTGGTTTTTTTTTTGCTTAGGATGACTGGGACGTCTACAGCTTTCACATCAACTCCACAGTGACCAGTCGTTATGCCACCACTGTCATCACAAGTCGTGTGGCCAATCGTATGGATGAGTCAAAGGAGATTGAATTTCATGTTCGGATTCCCAAGAATGCCTTCATCAGTAAATTTCGAATGTGTGTGAAGTTAAAAGGATCTGTAACCATCCAGAGACATTTGCAAATAAAGAATTCTACAATAAAAAACAAATAACAGGATACTCAGTAGTGTGTGCATTTACACAAGGGCTTTTCTTGGTCCTCTTCAGGTTTATCGATGGCCAAGTTTATGATGGTGTTGTAAAACCTAAGGAGCAAGCTCAGCAGCAGTACACTGAAGCTGTGTCCCGTGGTGAAAGTGCTGGACTTGTCAGGTATATAAATTCATTCATTTATAATTTCACATATAAAAATCTGTCACACAAAACAAGTTGTTTTGTTTCTCTGTCTCATATTTTCTTGCAAACTCTATTCTTCTGCATCCTTGTTTGTTTAAAATTATTTAAACGAATATTTTCTCAGTGGCAAAATATCTCTTTAGTTAATTTACTCAAAACTCATGTTCTCATTTTAGCAATAACCTCCTGTAAAATGTAATTTAGTGAAATGATTATTGTTTCTGCTGTAGTTCTGTAGGGAGGACTCTGGAGGAATTTAAGACCTCTGTAACTGTGGCTGCTCACAAAAAGGTCACTTTTGAACTCACATATGAGGAACTGATGAAACGCACACATGGCAAGTACGAGCTGCAAATTCATGCTCGACCCATGCAGCCTGTCAGAGACTTCAAGGTGATTGTCTTGTTGGTATCTGTTCATTATTTTATTTTGGAAAACAATGCTGAAATAACAGCGCACATGATGAGAGCTTTTGATTTGCTCTATTTTACTTCATACCAGGTGGATGTGTACATTCACGAGGAAGCCGGCATCAGCTTCATCGATGTGAAAGGAGGCCTGAACACCAAAGCCCTCGCTAATGCCATCACCAAAACACATGCAGATAAACAGGTACAGAAATTTTTCAGTTCTAAAATTGTAAAACACCATGAGTTTTCTCACAACACACAGTTTGAAATAATTTTGGTCACACAACATAGAACTGAACATATGATTGCTGAAAATTCTCATAGACATGTGGTGTGGAGGTGCTCATTGATGATTAGTTAGATTATGTTTATTTTGGACAAAACTGCCTTGCTTTTTGTGTGGAGCCAAACATGGTCAATATACATAAGGCTACTTTCATTGAATCTGAAAAAGTTGTCTCAGGAGCCATTTGTATTCAGAAAGTGGAAAGGTCAGTTCTTACTGCTGTTTCGGGCAGTTTGTAATTGCCCAAAAGCTGTTCTCACCGTACAGTCCACTGTTTACCACCTGTTAAACACAGACGTGATTGGCTGAGTGGTATTGACGCACATTCAATTGTCTAGTGTGTTTTCAAAACCTGGACCATGGTCTACCTGTTAGTGACCTCTGGTTTAAAGTTTTTGTACTTGAATACATATCTGTAGGTTAGGCTTCTCCAACACTCTTTGTATGTAAAGTCATGTGGTGTTAATTTGCGATAAATTAGTAACGGTGCGTTCACATCGAACGCGATAGAAGCAACCAAAAAGCGCCACACGCCCCTAGCTGATCGCTTGCACATTCGCACCTCGAAGCGCGTCCAAAGCAAACTGGTCGCGCTTTAAAATATGCAATTTTCACGCGCGTGAACCAGAAATGTGAGAGGAAGTGTCAGACGGTATGTTTGCAAGATGGCAGCTGTCGATCTAGCGTTTGAAGAGAGAGTCTCCCTTCTCTATCTTCTGTGGAGAGCAGAGCAGCGGCGTAAAGGACGTCCTCACCGTACCTGGGTCCATCAGGTCCTCCACAAGCGTGAGCAGCTCGGTGAGTTTCACCACTTGCTCCAGGAGCTGCATCTGGATGACGGCCGCTTTCAGCGGTAACACCGTCTTTCCCTCGCCCAGTTCGAGGAGCTGCTGTCCTGCGTCGGTCCAAGCATTCTGCCTAGACACCAACTACAGGCGCTCAATCCCACCTGCAGAGCGCCAGTCCATCTGTCTGCGGTTAGTAAAAGTTTATAATATGTGAGCGGCGTGGGACGTGCTGTGGTGGATCCATCAGGCCTGGGTGTCCAGGTGAGGAAACTGTTTATGGCTCACTTCTCAACAGAGAGAGCGGGGCCTTTGTAGCCACAACGGCTCTTTTAAGAGTTACCCACAAACCTCTTAAGAGCTTTCCTGTCTAAATAGTTTAACCTCTTTATAATGTTTTTTTTTTTTTTTATCCCTGTCTCTGTATAGAAAACAGCTGGTGTCATGCAGCTTGGGGTGATTAGCCACTGTGTTTATCAGTATCCATGTCCTGCTGATGCTGTGACACCATTCACTCAGTCACAGCATCACTGACACTCGTCACCTGATTGGTTGTTGTGGCGCGACTTGACGCTGGAGTTCAGATTTTTCCAACTTGAGCGGCAGATGCGATAAGCACGAATGCACAAAATGCACTACATAAAATGCAGCGCGTATTTTACTTTGCGCTTCAAACGCATCAGTCGCGCTAATTGTTCGCGCGAATCAGGCAGAAAAGCGTTTTCGCAATGCAAATCTGATTCTGATTTGTCACGGGACCCGCAGTCGCGCTTCATCGCGCTCCTCCATTGATTTTACATGTAAACCTGACTCTTTGGTCGCTTCTATTGAGTTCGGTGTGTACACACCGTAATTCTGACAATGTTTCATTAAAAATTTTCACCAAACAAAATATTAGACCAAAACGGAAAACAGAAAATAAAATCACTGACATCGCTCTCTTCGAAGTTTCTAAACTCTGTGATTCACTCTGTTTCCAGGCGTGGGTGTATTTCTATCCAACAGTTGACCAACAGAAAATGTGTGACAGCTGTGGAGATCAGGGTATGAATGGAGATCTGGTTATTGTTTATGATGTTAACAGGGATAATGGACTGGGACACATCAAGGTAAACCCTGGTCTTTTAGCAACATAAACTGTATGATTTGGGCTAAAAAAGCCTCTTGAATAATCCTATAAACAATCAAGTTGTTTTTTTTAACCAACTCCACCTTAGAAATCTGACGGGTACTTTGTTCATCATTTTGCACCATCTGATCTTCCTCGGATACCAAAAAATGTCGTCTTTGTTATTGATCAAAGTGGCTCAATGCATGGCCGAAAAATTGAGCAGGTAAAATATTTGAAGGGTCTGTTGCATATATTATATTTCTTTATACTTTTTTTTCTTTTTTGTAAATTTTAACTAACAAAAATGTGTGTAAATTATGTTTTCTTACCCAGACTAGGATCGCATTAGTCCACATTCTGAATGATCTGGCAGAAGATGATCACTTTGGTCTGATCACTTTTGATGACAGGATTTCTTACTGGAAGCGGGAACTCGTTCAGGCCAACAGGAAAAACCTGGAAAGCGCGAAAAACTTTGCACGCAATATTCAAGAGAGAGGATGTAAGATTTTACACTGAATACATATTTTGGAATATAGGGCTGGGCCATATGGCACAAAATCCATATTGCTGTATAATTTGAAGCATGTGCAGTAACGATATATATCGCTATATATTATTTTCTTCTGTATACCGTATTTTCCGCACTTAAAATCCTTTAATTTTCTCACAAATTGGCAGTGTGCCTTATAATCCAGTGCACCTTATGTATGAATTCTGGTTGTGCTTGCTGACCTCGAACCAATTTTATGTGGTACACGGCGCTCAAAAATCTGCCAAAAAATGTTTTAATACGACTTTGGTAAAGTACAAAGCCGCACCGCTTGATGGATTGTCGGAGCATTACAGCTACTGTAGTCTGGAGCCTCACGGAGTAATCTGGGTTAAAAACTGTTCGCTTCAGGTCCCAAAGTCAAACAAACACTGCGGCATCACTGGGAGTTAAAAAAAATTCTTTCATCTTTATTAAAATGATCAGCGTTGCTGCTTTACCAGGTGTAACAATTAAGTTTAACATCCAGGCATCCATGAAAACAGAATTTATTCAGTTTAATGGAGTTAGAAGTTAGCAGGTAGTTAGCTTACTAGTTTCCACCTAAACATGATATACCATGTTCTGACTGAGAGATTTCTGAAAAAATTAAAACGTACAGCTCTGCTATCACTTCCAACATACAGGAAGACAGAAAACTAAACAGCAGTGACTTTTTTAGGGTTGCTGAAGTTGGACTAGCTGGTATATAATGATGTGGTACGTGATCGCTAGCGACACAGCTTTGTTAGCATAACATAACCACAGTGAAGCTGGAAGATGAACACTAACTTTTTTCCACTCGATAAAAGTTAACGGGAGGGTTCCTGATGGTTAGGGACAAATGCAATCGCATAGCAGGATGCTGTAACTTCAAACTTCAGTCAGGAGAATAACTGAGATAATCCAGCCCCAATACGAGGTTAGTAATTAATATACTGCAACAACATGGGAATAGAGCAGCTGCGAGAGAATTTAACATTAATAAATAAATGGTACGAAAGTGGAGGAAACACAGTTTTTGGCTTTCCTCATATTGCAAAACATGCTTCATCTCTTCGCTATTACTGTTGCCCGGCATAATTTGCAGATGATATTGTTTGCAGCCGCTGTGATGCTTTTGACCAAAACAGGCGCAGCTTGATGACACCATCAACATGCGCTATCGTGGTAGAGCGGTATAGTCAAAATCTCTACCGGTGGCCAAATTCATATAGTTTCTAACATATACCATTTATACCGCCCACCCCTATTGAAATATGAACATTTGGCAAATGAACAGTGTACTGAAACTTTTTTTTGTTGATGTTGGATTTCAGCCACAGACATAAATGAAGCAGTGTTGCAAGGAGCAAGTATGCTGAATGCACATAACAGAGAAGGTTCAGCATCTATCCTTATACTTCTCACAGATGGAGACCCAACCTCAGGTTATAATAAAACACATCTGTAAACAAATGTACAGAAATATTTCATGAAATTGAGGTGTTTGTGAGCTTATTGTGGTGACCTGTCCTGGTTTATTATGAATTATGAGACTACATTGTTTCTGAGCTGAACTGGGTATGTCTTGTGTCTTTTCAGGGGTGACAAATCTGGAGAAAATTCAGTCAAATGTAAGACAGGCTATTGCAGGCAAATTCCCACTGTACTGTCTCGGTTTCGGTTTTGATGTTAATTTTAGTTTCCTTGAGAAAATGTCGCTGCAAAATAACGGTGTGGCACGACGGATTTATGAAGACTCTGATGCTGATTTACAGCTGAAGGTATTTAAATTATAGATACTCTTTTATTGTGATTTGAAACTCCTGAGAATTGAAAGAAACAATATGAGCATGATTTGTATCACTTCCACACTGTATGTCAACAGGGTTTCTATGAAGAGGTGGCCACACCTCTACTGACAGATGTGACAATGATCTATGTGGGTGGGATCAATCTAACCCAGACTAACTTCAGTCAGTATTATAATGGTTCTGAGATTGTGGTGGCCGGACAGATCACAGATAATAATATTGAAACCTTCACCCCTCAAGTTATGGCCATTTCGGTAAGAATCAATCCACAGGACTCATCAGGAGTACTCTTCTTAAACCGTTTTGTAGGTCAACATGCATTACATTGCATTTGAATTGTTACAGAGTAATAGAAGAATAATATTCTCGAATCCAAATGAAACCGTGGAATCCACTGGAACAGTATCTGATGACCATATCCAGAGGGTTTGGGCGTACCTCACAGTTAAACAGCTTCTAGACAAAGAGTAAGTATAATACTGTATATGTCATCTTTCCTCATGTGATCAAAACTTCAGCTTTCGAAAATGTGGCAGCATTAATGAAATTAATTAATTGTTGAAGGCGCAGCAAATTGAACACATTGAGGAAAAAAACTGCAGAATTTCACTGAGCTTGAAATAACATCTTTAAATGTTAATAAAAAAGTGCGCTCTTCTGGACAGAGACTTCCAATGTTGTTCCTGGATCTGATGGAGCCACTCGCCTAGCTTAGGAGTCACCACACCTAGTACTCCAATTACCACTGGGAATACTGTTACTTTCACCCTCCACATCTTCTCAAACTCTTCTCTGAGCCCTTGGTATTTCTGAAGCTTCTTGTGTTTATTCTCCCTGATGCTGCTGTCATTCAGAACCGCTATATCTATCACTACAACTGTCTTGTTCTGTTTGAAGAACCACCACTATGTCTACCACCACTATGTCTGTTTGGTTAGCCACCACCATTTTGTCCCACAAGATATTAGCTCAGTCATTCTCCACCATCCTTGGGTGCCTCTCCCATTTTGACCTCAGGACCTCTAGGCCATATTCGGCACAGATGTACACTATGCCGGCCACTTGGTTATGGAGTTCCATGTATGCCCTGCCTGCTAGTATCTTACACCCTGCTGTTATGTGCTAGATTGTCTCAGGGGCATTTTTACATATCCTGCACCTGAGGTCTTGCCTGGTGTAATAGACCCCAACCTCAATGGATCCTGTGCTCAGAGCTTATTCCTGTGCTGCCATGATTAGTGCCTCTGTGCTGTCTTTCAGTCCAGTTTTGTCCAGCCACTGGTAGGATTTTTGGTTGTCAGCTACCTCCTCTATCTGCTGGTGGTACATACCGTGCACGTGCCTATCTTTCCATGATGTCGTCCTCTTCCTCCTCTTTCTTGGGTTTCTGCTGCCTGAGGTATTCACTGAGCACGCGTTCGGTTGGGGCCATTTACCTGATGTATTTGTGGAGGTTCGATGTCTCATCCTGGACTGTGGTGCTGACACTGCTAGACTTGGGGTGAAACAAGTCTAGATCCACCATCATCCCTGTGCCCAAGAACAGCAAACCCTCATCCCTGAACGATTACCGGCCAGTTGCACTGACCTCGGTAGTAATGAAGGTGTTTGAGAGGCTGCTGAAGAACATCATCTCCTCCTCCATCCCAGACACCACAGATCCGCTCCAGTTCGCCTACCGATCCAACAGATCCACTGAGGACGCCATCGCCCACGTCCTGCACACCACCCTCAGCAATGTGGACAAGAAACAGGGTAACTATGTGAGAATGCTGTTTGTTGATTACAGTTCAGCGTTTAACACAATAGTGCCCAACAGACTGTTCACAAAGCTCAGGGACCTGGGACTCAACAGCCGTCTGTGTGCATGGGTGTTGGACTTCCTCACTGGCAGAACTCAGGTGGTGAGGGTGGGTAGGTGTGTCTCCGACAGCATCACCATCAACACAGGAGCACCACAGGGATGTGTCCTCTCGCCACTGCTCTACTCCCTTTACACTTCAGACTGTGTGGCCACCCACGGCTCCAACACCATTGTGAAGTTTGCTGACGACACAGTGGTGTTGGGCGCCATCTCCAACGGCAATGAGGCGGCCTACATGGACGAAGTGAAGAATCTGGCATCATGGTGCCAGGACAACCACCTCCAGCTGAACGTCGGCAAGACCAAGGAGCTGGTGTTGGACTTCAGAAGGAGTCAGCACAGAGACTACAAGCCCATTATCATCAATGGAGCTCCAGTGGAGAGGGTGCAGTCCTTCAAGTATCTTGGTGTCCACATCTCTTCAGACCTGACATGGTCTGCCCACATTCAGGTCCAGACCAAAAAGGCTAGGCAGCGCCTGTACCACCTACGACAACTGAGGAAGTTCAGGGTCTCTCCAAAGATCCTCAGGATTTTCTATACAGGCGCTGTGGAGAGCATCCTCACACAGAACATCACATCCTGGTTTGGGAACAGCTGTGTTAAGGACCAAAAAGCTCTCCAGAGAGTGATCCGTACAGCAGAACGCTGCTGCAGGATTGCTCTCCCCCCGCTTCAGGACACCTACACCAGGAGATGCTGGACTAGAGCAGCGCAGATACTGAAGGACTCGTCCCATCCTGGCAACAAACTGTTCCAACTTCTGCAATCCGGTAGAAGGTTCCGCATCATCCGGGCAAGGACAGAGAGACTCAAGAGGAGCTTCTATCCCCAAGCCATCCGGGCCCTAAACACACACACACCCGCCCTCTCACATCATCTATAATTGACTGAGACAGGACTCTCTTCCAGACACTCTAAACCCAGGCACAATGTACAATTTAAATTCCTTTAATTTTAAATATGTTTATATTGTCTTCTGTAAAACAGTCAGATTGTCTATCCTTATTTAATTCACTTGGTGTACAGAATTCACCTGCTTGCTGCTACTACTGCACATTCACCTAATGTATATACTATATATATATATATATATATATGTATATATATATATATATGTATATATATATATATATATATATATATATATAAAATGTTCTTCCTCCTCGCATTTCACTGTGTGTTATACTTGTATAACTATGCATGTGACAAATAAAGAACCTTGAACCTTGAACCTTGAAACAATCCATGTATGGTAAGGAGCTTCCTCATCTTGATGTCAGTGGCTTCTATCTCCTTCTTTGGCCAGCTTATTATCCCAGCAGGGTACCTAATCATGGGCCGAGCATAGGTGTTGATAGCCTGGATCTTGTTCTTACCATTCAGCTGCCTGACCCTCGGCAGGTACTTGGTGGTTGCAGCTTGCCTAGCGCCCTCTTCATGGTTCCCATTTGCCTGTGGGATCCCCAGGTACTTGTAGCTGTCCTCTATGTCTGCAAGATTGCCTTCTGGTAGTTTGATCCCATCAGTTCTGACTACTTTTCCTCTCTTTGTTATGATCGGAGTACACTTCTCCATTCTGAACGACATTCTGATATCATTGCTGTATATCCTGGTGGTGGGGATTAGTGAATCGTCACTTCCACTCTTGGCATTCATCTTGATCTCATCCATATACAGGAGGTGGCTGATTGCTCCATTCCATATTCCATATCTGTACCCAGTCTTGCTGATGATTTCACTGAGGGGTTTCAGGCCTATCCAGAACAGCAGTGGGGACAGAGCATCTCCTTGGTAGATCCTGCACTGTGCTATGGGCTTGAAGTTGGCCTCTAGTGTTGTACGCCACATCCTGTGCCTTCATCAGTTCCTGATGAAGGCTCTTAGGGTCCTGTTGATCTTGTATAGTTCTAGGCATTCCAGGATCCAGGCGTGGGGCATTGAGTCACAGGCCTTCTTGTAATCAATCCAGCCAGTGCACAGGTTGGTCACCCTAGTCTTGTAATCTCAACTGCCTGCTCAGTCTACCAGTAGGTGGTGTTTTGCGCCTCTGGTATTCTTGCCAATTCCTTTCTGTGCCTCACTCATGTATTGAGTCATGTGCCTAGTCATCTTAGCTGCTATGATGCCTGACAGGAGCTTCCATTTGGTACTGAGGCAGTTTATTGGTCAGTAGTTGGATGGGACCAGCCCTTTTGGGGGGTCCTTGGGCATCAGGACTGTCTGGCCTTCAGTTAGCCATTCCGGGTGTGTCTCATTGACTCACAGCTGGTTCATTTGTGCTGCCAGATGCTTGTAGAGTGCAGTCACCTTCTTCAGTCAGTAGACGTGAACAATGTCAGGCCCTGGTGCTGTCCAACTCTTCATACTGAAGACCCATTCTTGGATGTCTACTACTGTGATCGTTACTGGTCCCTGTTGAGGGAGGTTGCTGTGGTTGCTCTTAGGTCCACTAGCCAGTGAGCATTCCTGTTACGGGTTGCGTTCTTTTGTATTATATTGCAGTATTCCAGTATTGCACCGTCTCCAGCCTTGGTGGTGCTGTTCTCATATTGTTCCCCTGCCACTGAGAGTACACCATGGCTGGTTCTGTCGAGAACAGCTGGTTTATTCTCCTGCCTTCTATGTCTCTGGTGTATCTCTTCAAGCAGATGGCCAAGGCTGTGAGTGTTTGCTTGGCAGTCTCCAAGACCTCAGGTATGGACAGCTTGTTGTACTTCTTAGGCACCATCTTCATTGCACCTTTTGGCAGATCCAAATGTTGGCTAACCTCTATCCATGCTACCTTGATCTTGGCCTCTAACCTCCTTCTCTATGGAAGGTGCCTCTCCTTGTGGCTGTTCAACTTTTAACCAAGCAGCTCTGCTTGTAAGTCAGCTGGTTTAGTCTTGGTAATAGTTGCGGTAGGTATTGTCCATAGCACTGCACTTACACCATCTAGTAGATGTTCTGATGGTGCTTCACGTAGTCTTAGTCACCGACTATGGAGGATCCAGGTTTCAAGCTTTGCCATGATCCTATCTTATAGGTCAGTTGCTCTCACACTCAACGATCCTCCTTCCATTGCACTTGGGGCTTGGTACCCAATCTGGGGTGGGGGTGAACAATGTTCCCTCTAATTTTTCATGTGTCTGAGCGAACACACGAACTCCCTGAGCGGTCCCTTGGACCACTGTGAGAAACAGCACACATGTGCACTGTGGTCACGCCAGCATCGAATCCGTCCAAGTTACATGGTTTATTAAAATAATCAAATTACAGCATTTACATTTATGTTAGACTACTTTTAATTAACTGCTTTAGCCCACTTACAATGAAAATTAAAAAAAATCTTGTTCATGACCTGTGTAGTATGTTAACACTATTGGAAGTAAAAATAATTTGAACTCCAATTTTGAAAACACAACTTTCTTTAAAAAAAAAATAAAGCTCTGACTTGTATTATGAGTATGAGTCTGTGGTCTGGGAGAGAGTCCTGTAACTCTCTGTCGGCAAAATATAGTATATAATGACCAATGTTGGGCAATTAATTATATAGTTACTTCTTCAAAAAAAGTAACTGAGTTATGCAAACAACAAAGTTTTTTGCAGCTGTTTACCTAAAAATGCAGGCAAGGCGTTTTTTAAAATAAACATTTCAAACTATTTACAGAACAATCAGGTGTTCTACATCAAATTTGATGCCACACAAAATATTTGTGCCACTCCAAAAATAATTTCTGTCCACTATGAGATAAAGGAGAACAGTCTGATACCTGCAGGCCTGACAACAGGAGATGTATCACTCCTGTAACACCCTTAACATTCAGCAGTCGCCTCATTGTTCTGACACACACAACAAAACTATTGACTACACTACACACTAACTACACAAGATTTGCGCTAAACGTGGCAAATCTCTCACATCTCAGACCACCGCCCTCACTCCAAAACCTCCCCCCTTCCTAAACAACTAAATGCCATGTTGCCATATCATTTTTTGATTGGTCGACATGGTACATTTTTCGACCAATAGGAAAGGGTGGGGGTTTTTTTGGTTTTGTTTTTGCTCACAGGCGGAGAGCGCTTTCGAGCGTTTTCCTCATAAAACGCCGTTTTTACCATTTCTTCCTGCAGTAAATATAAACAACAATAGAATTCAGGAAGAAAACCAAACATTGCATGTATTTTTGTCATAACTCTGGTTTTACATGGCCTATCAACACAATTTAAAAACTGGTATAAAGTGAACACTTTTTCCGTCAATTGTTCCGTCTGTCCTGCTCACATCTCCAATGGTTGTACATGTTGCCATTAACGTGGCTTCACTCCTCATCAGCCACGCCGCTTTGCTAGCTAAAACACTGGTGTCGGCACATAAGGACGCTGTCACAGCTGGTCAACGACGTTGATTAGCTGCGTATAAACGAATGTGAATCGCATCATTGGCTAGACTATGGGATAAGGTGGCATCGTTCTAATCCCATACGGGAGCAGCCAGTCACTTACTGACTAACACTGCAAAACAGAATTGCTAAAGTATTCATTTTAATTTAAATTCAGGTTAGATTTTTTTGTGCGCAACGCAGATTTTCTGTGCGCAGAGACCGTGCCAGCAGTGCGCAATTGCCCACGCGCGCAGCTTAGAGAGAACATTGGGGGTGAGGATATCTCCCCCCCGAACTGTCATCTTGGCTTCCCCTTGCAGTAGCCTGTGTTTTGTACCTCATCAATCTCTAGCCATGAGATCAATCCCTTCTTTCAAATGTTGGAACGCTGAGCTTCTAGTTGTTTCGCCATCAAAGTGGATGCTGGGTATTGAAGATTCCATAGGTCCCTCATCCTATTCATGTAACTCCTTCCACTGGGGTTACTTGCGTAATAGCATTCCAACAGCGCCCTATTTTAATCTCTTGCCCACTGATGCCGTCTTGTTCCAGTAGCACACTTTTCATCAGGGTGCCCTAGTTCGTCAACACCTGACATGGACCATGTTAATCCGGGCGACGTCCAAACCAATATGGCTTTATATTTATCTCTCACTCATATCTGCAGTAGGCTTGGTTAGCATTGGGAGTCTAGCCTAGGAAAGCCTAAGACTAACCCTAACCTAACTGAGTGTTAACTTTGTAAAAAAACAAGTTAACAATCTATAATGAAAGCCAAAACAAAACCAATGAGTTCAAAACAATCACTGAACCCATTGGTGACACAACTGTTCTGATATCAGTTCTCCAGTTTATCTTGCACCAGATAGTATATTATTTGATCTGTTTTACCTATGTTTTTAATTAGCATTATCTTTCAGGTTTCTAAAGATGCGTCTCATACAGCAGTGCCTTTAAAAGATTAGAGACTAGCTGGGAATATTTTCAAATTATATTAATTAATTTAAAAACAAATGACTTAATCATATTCCACTTCTAAGTCAACCATCATATTTATTTGATACATTGTGACACAGACTTCAGTTATCTGGACCCGAGAAAGAGAAAGTGAAGAAGGAGGCTTTGGAGCTGTCACTGAAGTACAGTTTTGTGACCCCTCTCACATCCATGGTGGTCACAAAGCCCCTGGGAGAGACCACTGATGTGCTTCATAAACCAAAGGAAGGCGAAACATCACAAACAAGGCCGCCCTCTAGAGGCCATCCCATTTTAAGACGACCTACTGGTGCTAGTGGAAGGGGTCGTGGTATTTTTCCTGGTCAGCAGTACAAAACAAACCAAGACTTGCCTGGTGAGTAACACAAACTGACCAGTACATTTGACTATCACCTAATTTAGGTATTTAAATAGTCTTTCACCATTCCTAAAAACCTATATTTAAATTCAAGTTAAGTCATGTGACATGAGGTGCATTAACAGTGTATTAACATAATTTAAATTGATTAATTCATTTGTTTGTTTGTTTTTCATTCTCGTTTGTGGCCACATAAAAGAGAATCAGTTATTATTTAATATTTAATTAATGCAATTTTAGGAGATTGGGACAGTAGTGTTAGTAGTAATTGGTCACTGGAATTAATGAAATGCTAAACAATGTTTAACACTCAGACAAACGTAATTAAGTACAGTATGGCTGAATTTCTCAAACAGTTAGGTATATAGATGATGTTTCAAGGTCACTTTTTTTTGTAATTTTTGTCTCTACATACTATCACTTTCAGATTCCACTGAAGAGGCTTAACAAGAGTATTACTTTAATTGTTAAGGAAATAATGACTATCTCAAAATTTCATGTTATTATCGTTTTCTTTTTAGGAGTATGGCACCCTCTAGGAGGTAATGTTATGTTTTTTTTCCCTTCTTTTTACGGAATTAGAAACAAAACATCTGTTACTTTTTATAGAGGTAAACCATATCAAACAGTTACTATGGTGAGATTTATTCCTGTGAGAAAGTACAGTTTAACAATTGACTCATACATACAGTATCTTCTGGCTAATTCACACTAGAATAAAAAAAAAAACATGGGTTAATGAGTTTATGTCTTTTTCATTCCTGGCATACAGCTTGTATGTAGAGGAGGTGGCTTACAACTGCTCCATTTCGTTATTGGTATCTGTAGCCAATCTTGTTAATGATCTAGCTGAGGGGATTCAGGCAAATGCAGAATGTCATGGTCCTGAGTCTGTCTACTCAGTGTTTTGTGTTTCTTTATATTATTTCCTGTGCTTGTTTATCCTGTTATCTTTGGTTGAGGTTTGCCATTTGTTAAGGTTTTGTTCTGTGCCTGTCTGCTCCCACTTCTGTGTTACTCTGCGTCAGTCTGTGTTGCTCTGTGTTCCATGGTTCCTGTTCGTCGTCTGCGTCTCTCTGCCTCTCATCCCTTTTTCGTATGTTCCCAGGTCTGTTATGTTAGTTCTCCCAGTTTAGGTGTCATCAGTTATTTGTCATACTCCACTGCTTGTTGGCCACTACTCCACCCTGTAAATAAACTCCACCAGCATTTTCATCCACTGCTTGCATCTTGGGTCCTCCTTCCTCCAAACACCACACGGCTCGCCTCAGCAGCCGTGACAGTACGAACCGGCCACAATGGACCCAGCAGCATTCAACCCGCCCAAGGAACTCCGGGAGGATATAGTTTACTCTGTGGACAGATTAATTAACGTTTGGCTGGAGCACGAGGGGAGGGAAGTTCGCCAAGCCATAGCTAATCGGCTACAGCGCTTGGTTTCCGGTCTCCCCTGGCTGCTCAGCTCACTTCACCCGCTCGCACAGGGTTTCATTCTGAACGAGCTCCGTCTTCACCCCCCGACTGCTACCACCCACCCTGCAACTCACGCTTCCCTGTCTGGTCCGACAGAGGATGTTCTGCCCGGCCCGTCAACCCAGCCTTCAAGAGGGAAACGGCGCTCACGCCGCCGACGTTCCTCGCCACAGTCGGACCTAGGGATTTCTGAGCGGCCGGCTGTGGTGAGTGGACAGGACAATATTATTGGTCTGAACTGCGGGCCTGTTTACTCCGGGGTAATGTGCTGTACGGCAAAGGACAATGACTGTTTATCGCCTCAGGCTCAGTTAGCCGCCCGGCCAGAGGCTCAGTTAGTCGCCCGGCCAAAAGTCCAGTCGCCACCTCCACCACATTCAGCCTCACAATCCATGGCTCAATTACAGCCACAGCCAGACGTATTACAAACCATGTTACAATCCCTAGCCCAGTCAGTAGCCCGGTTGGCAGAAGAATCATTAGTCTTATCATCCGTTCAGTCCCCAACTTCTCCACCATTATTGTCTCAACCTTTGCTTCAGTCGCCCTCAGCTCAGCCACCTGTACAGCCATCATCTTCACTGACTCCTCCTGTACAGCAAGCTAGGTTGATTCAACCCGAGAGAAACCGTTGTTCACCCATTCGTTCCAGGCAGAGAGAAAAACCAAACAATCCTGTAGACATTCCTCAAGAGCTGGCCAGTTCTGAGACTGAGATACACTCCAGGGCCTCCCCAGAGGCTGGGTTTCAGCCCCCAGTAGACTCTGGACCCCTGGAGGTTAAGAAGCCAGCAGAGGACTGCACCCGGCCGTCGCTGCCTGAGCAGAGTCAATGCTCTGTGCAGCTGCAGTCTGCTGTGTGTTCGCCAGAGGCCCGTGTGCCTGCTGGTTCTGTTCTGTTCCTGCCAGAGGCCCGTGTGCCTGCTGGTTCTGTTCTGTTCCTGCCAGAGGCCCGTGAGCCTGCTGGTTCTGTTCTGTTCCTGCCAGAGGCCCGTGTGCCTGCTGGTTCTGTTCTGTCCCTGCCAGAGGCCCGTGAGCCTGCTGGTTCTGTTTTGTCCCTGCCAGAGGCCCGTGAGCCTGCTGGTTCTGTTTTGTCCCTGCCAGAGGCCCGTGAGCCTGCTGGTTCTGTTCTGTCCCTGCCAGAGGCCCGTGTGCCTGCTGGTTCTGTTCTGCGCCTGCCAGAGGCCCGTGTGCCTGCTGGTTCTGTTCTGCGCCTGCCAGAGGTCCCCGCACCTGCTAGTTCTGTCCTGCGTGTCCCAGGGGTCCCAGTGCCCACTGGTTCTGGGACTGTTTTTGCTGGAGGGCCCGAGGAGCCCGTCCAGCCTTCTGCCTCGTCAGCTGGGGGGCCCGAGGAGCCCGTCCAGCCTTCTGCCTCGTCGGCTGGGGGGCCCGAGGAGCCCGTCCAGCCTCCTGCCTCGTCAGCTGGAGGTTCAGGAGAACCTAGCCAGCCTTCTGCCTCGTCAGCTGGAGGTTCAGGAGAACCTAGCCAGCCTTCTGCCTCGTCAGCTGGAGGGCCCGAGGAGCCCGTCCAGCCTTCTGCCTCGTCAGCTGGAGGGTCCGAGGAGCCCGTCCAGCCGCCAGCTGCAGCCTCATCACCCTCGCCAGCTGCAGCCTCATCACCCTCGCCAGCTGCAGCCTCATCACCCTCGCCAGCTGCAGCCTCATCACCCTCGCCAGCTGCAGCGCCAGCTTCATCAGCGTCGCCTGCAGCGCCAGCTGCAGCCTCCTCCTCATCTGCTTCAGCGCCGCCTGCGGCAGCAGCCTCATCCACGCCACCTGCAGAAGCCTCCTCATCTGCTTCAGCGCCGCCAGCGGCAGCAGCCACATCGGCAGCAGCCACATCGGCGTCACCTGCTGCAGCGCCTCCGTCTCCGGCTTCCACGCCGCCACCAGCTGCAGCCTCAGAGTCTTCATCCTCGCCAGCTGCAGCCTCCTCATCAGCTGCATCACCCACGCCGTCGCCTGGTCCAGCTTCAGCTTCATCCGCGTCGCCTGGTCCAGCTTCAGCTTCGCCCGCGTCGCTTGCAGCAGCCGCAGCTTCATCCACGCCTGCAGCAGCCGCAGCCTCTGCATCCGCTTCGCCCTCGCCTGGTCCAGCCTCCGAGTCTTCCGCCTCGCCTGGTCCAGCCTCCGAGTCTTCCGCCTCGCCTGGTCCAGCCTCCGAGTCTTCCGCCTCGCCTGGTCCAGCCTCATCGTTTGCTTCGCCCTCGCCTGGTCCAGCCTCATCGTTTGCTTCGCCATCGCCTGATCCAGCTGCAGCCTCGTCCTCATCTGCAGCGCCACCATCTCCGGCTTCCACGCCGTCGCCTGCAGCGACACCATCTCCGGCTTCCACGCCGTCGCCTGCAGCGCCATTCTCGTCTGGTCCAGCCTCCGAGCCTCCAGCTTCGCCTGGCCCAGATTCAGCATCAGCTCCAGCGTCGCCTGCAGCAGCAGCCTCCTCGTCGCCAGCTCCAGCGTCGCCAGCACCAGCACCAGCTACGGCTTCGTCCTCGCCTGGTCCAGCCTCCGCTTCAGCTTCAACGTCTCCTGCTCGTCCTGCTCGTCCTGTCCATCCTGCTCGTCCGGTCCGGCCGCTTTCCAGGCCAATGACTGGACGTCCTTGCGGTCGTGGACGGCCCCCTTCCGGGCCGATGATTGGGCATCGCCGCCACTACCTCCCGCGTGGCCGGCCTCCAGACTGCCTTCGTTTGCCTCGCCGCCGTTGCCGCCAGCACGGTCGGCCCCCAGAACTGTTTCTACACCGTTGCCGTCCACACGGTCGGCCCCCAGAACTGTTTCCACGCCATTGCCTATTGCGTGGCCGGTCTCCGGACCTGCTCCACTGCCGCTGCCTTTCGCATGGTCGGCCTCCGGAACTGAACTGTTTTGGCCTCCTGCGCTGTCGGCCTCCGGGTCGGCCCCCTGAACTTGGCCATCTGGGCCTTTTTGGACTCTGTCCCTCCGTCCTGGACCCCCGCCGCCCGCCCTGGTCGGGTCGCTTTCTGTTTTTTGGTTTTTGGGTTTTTTTTTGGGCAGTTTGTGTTTCTGTTGGGCTGTCTGGAGCCAGCCCTTGAGGGGGGGGTACTGTCATGGTCCTGAGTCTGTCTACTCAGTGTTTTGTGTTTCTTTATATTATTTCCTGTGCTTGTTTATCCTGTTATCTTTGGTTGAGGTTTGCCATTTGTTAAGGTTTTGTTCTGTGCCTGTCTGCTCCCACTTCTGTGTTACTCTGCGTCAGTCTGTGTTGCTCTGTGTTCCATGGTTCCTGTTCGTCGTCTGCGTCTCTCTGCCTCTCATCCCTTTTTCGTATGTTCCCAGGTCTGTTATGTTAGTTCTCCCAGTTTAGGTGTCATCAGTTATTTGTCATACTCCACTGCTTGTTGGCCACTACTCCACCCTGTAAATAAACTCCACCAGCATTTTCATCCACTGCTTGCATCTTGGGTCCTCCTTCCTCCAAACACCACACGGCTCGCCTCAGCAGCCGTGACACAGAACTGTAGTGTAGTTTTTAATTCTGTACTTAACTGTGATTTTTGCTGTTTCGTCTGGTCTGTCAGTCTGTGGCTGCCTCTATCTAGTATACACATTTAGTATACACATTCAGTAATGTATATACCTTTACATATTGTACATATATTTATTACTTTTTAGATTAGCCATTTTTATATTTTGCTTGTTTTACATTATTGTATTTTGCACAACTCTGTTGCTTGTGAAGCTCGCACACAAGAATTTCACTCACATGTACTGTACCAGTGTACCTGCACATGTGATGTGACAATAAAAGTGATTTGATTTGATATCTATCAGTAGCTGTTCTTCTGCATTTCTAGGCTCCACTCATGTATTGAGCCATAGGCATGTTCATCTTAGCCGCTGACACATTTGACACAACTGATACAGTTAAGTTCATAGGTGTTTATTAGTGAGTCATCTATCGATCCATCTTCTTCCACTATCTTCCATCATCTTCCTTAACTATTGATCCTTTTAAAAAATTGTCTCTACACCCTACCACAGTGGATTATGGCTGAAGTGCAGAGGTTCAGCTTCAATTCAAGAGGTTTCACACAATAACTACTTTGATTGTTTAGGAATTAATGACTGTCTTTTTTCTTTTTTTTTCTGTCTTTTTCTCTTCAGGATCCAGGGACAGTGACTTGTTCGATTTAGAACCAGGTACAGTTCATTTTGATATAGGTAAAACATGTCAAACAGTTAATGTAGTGAAACTGATTTCTGTTAGACAGAAAATAACACTTTAACAATTGACTCATACATACAATAAGCAGTTGTGGTGACCAACTAGTAACTTAGAGGTTATAAGTGGAACACCTTAACTGTGCAACACGATCTTTTGATCATCAGTTTCAATCACAAGGCAGCTTAACAGGTTCATTAGTAGGAGGCAGATTGTCTTCAAACAGTTACACTCAGACTCAGACTAAATGAATTACTCACAAACAGACTGGCAGTGGTTACCAGTCTAATTGGTAAAGACACAGATTTTGCATGTTCGCCCCATGTTTACATGGTTTCTCTCTGGTTACTCGGACTTCTTCCCACAGTCCAAAGAGAAGCAATTGCTGGGGTTATATGGTGGTTCTAAATTGCTCATGGTAGGTGTGAATTTGAATGCAAATTGCCTCTCTTTGTTAGTCCTGCATCATATATATAGATCACTACACATGATGGTGTAAAACCTGCAAATCATTACTGCCTGAGCCACCTCCTAAGCCCCGACACCCCACTTCCACTGGGCATACTAAAGCATTACAGCCAGCTTCCCTATACTTAGCCGCCAGGTCAGAGTACTCAAATAGCTTCTTCTCATCGGCACCCTCAAAGCCTGCCTCCCACGGGATTGTCAGCTCAAAAGGAATCATCTTGCAAGCCTAATGCTTGCAAGATGATGCTTAATGCTTTTAATCAGATTCCCATAATTTTAATCTCCCTGACATAGGTATGATATGTGTATATATTTGCACTGTTCTGATATCATTAAAAAATACACTAAAAAGCCATAAACCACACTTTTTCATTAAGTTAATGTATAGATCATTATTATATATAAACATTAACCATCTAAATTATCTTGTTATCACTTTCCTATTGTTGCTGCTTTAGAAAGATTGTACAATGATCTTGGGTTCATTTGTGGTATTATATGGCACATGCCGCATGTGCTCTGTTTGTTCTCTTTGCTTTCACTACTAACTAAAACTAAAATTAATTTTGAAAAATGTGTATGTTGTGGCAGGTAAGATGTAGGATCCAAAGGCAGGACTAATACACAGGGAGTAAACTCAAAAATGACTCTCACCATCTCTCTACTAGCTTCATTGCTGGAAAAACTCACATCGAATACAATACTAAACTAGAAACTGGAAACAAGAAACTCAAACTAGAAAACAAACCAGGAACTGAGAACTAGGAAATGACTTGGAACATGGAGGGAGAAACAGCTCAGTGAGAGTACAACATGACAAAGAGCAAAAGAAAACACAGGGCTTAAATGCACAGGCACGAAAATTAAGCGATGGGGAACATTTGGGAACACAGCTCAAATCCGACATAACGATACAAAGGAAGCAAAGCAAAATACACAGACATTAGACAAAGACTATCAAAATAAAACAGGAAGCATGACATCACGTAGACGCAGACTACGTGATGAAACATGACAGACTCTGGAACAGAGGAAATACAAAAGCACTAGATGTGGGACACAGGGAAAAGGCACAGGGAAAACATGGGAACAGAGACTAAACACATGGTGAGATAAACACTAAGATAGAGAGATTAAGATCACTAAGAACTAAAGAAACCCAAAAACATGAACAGTAATAATCAAAGAATATAATTCCAGAAGCTGAAACACAAATACTGGGTGTAGGACCCAGTAACGTGACAGCTATAATGTGGGTGCATTACGACCCGCAGGACTTCAGTTCAGTGGTATTGTGGTAAACTGACTGAAAGTAATTACATTATGTTGTGATGATAGTGGAGAGATGGTGTGAGTCATTTCATTTTATGAGCATTTATATATTGCTTTGTCAATGCAGCAGGACTTAAGAGGGATGTTTTTTGAGCAAGGAGACTCAGTGTGGGGAGACACGCAAGCCTTGTACAACCTGGAGTAAGAACAGATTTTAAATAATCTGGAATAGCTTTATTATATTATTGGGATACATCATTATTATTATTATTATTATTATTTGTGACACATTATTATTACTATTTTGACACATATATTTTTCTGGTTTTCATGTGAGAAGTCTCCAAATGAGGGTAATTGTGCTCAGAAGAGTACAATTAAAAATTTATAGACAATTAATAAGCCTGAGATGGAGTGGCGAGGATTGAATTAACCACCATTATGCAAATGTATTTACAGATTATGGGGATACTGTATTCTTCCTACCTACAGCATCTGTTCCTGTGAAAACAACTGATGGTATTCTATTGCACATATATGATTGAAGTCGATAAAATATGTAAAATATTTTTCATATACTAATTCTGTGTGTTTCTAGCTCCTCTTCTCCACAGGTTTTTGTTGAAAGCTGAGAAACAAACTATTCCAGTGTGCTTTGATGTGAGAGGAGCTGTCCTCCTTAAACTTCTTCATCATCCCAGTGGAGGTCTGTATTCTTAGCTTTTAGTTAGTGACCATTTTGTTTGTAGGTTGATTTTTAGTTTCTTTGGTCTTTTGTTCCAGAGCTTTTCGTGAATGGTGAGCTTGATTCAGTTACAAACGGAGGCTTCAACAAAATTGTAATACATTTTAAAAGTGACCAGCATATTGAGATTGACACCAAAGAGGTCACTGTACGAGATGGACAGACAGTGACACATCACACTGGGCAGGATATTACCACAGCAGGAAGGTAATTTTGCAGTATTGTCTGTATGAAACTAGATAATAAATTGTTCTGGAATATCCATCCGCAGAGAATTTGATCTATTTTATCTTTACACTTACATATAAATGAGATGTTATTGAGATGTTATTAAGTGTCAATTCTCAACTAGGTATGACCCTAGGAAAAGCTTCAGATGAGGAGCACTTTGATTATTTGGAAGGTAAAAGAATAATCTATTCAATTAGGAATGAAAATGGCAGGGGCTCACCAAGCATCACAACCCCACATCAAAGGCATTTAATAAGGAAAATTTTATATGAACATGGTGCTATAAATCTGTGAATAGCTTTTTTCATGCGATTACACAAAAGACATCAAATATGCATTTTACATTCACAAAAGTGGACTGCAATATTTTCAGTGATAGACACAACTGTCACGTTCTCCTTTGATTTGTTGCATCTTCCAGGATGGAAAAAAATCAATATTTGTTCCATAGAGTTGCAGTCTGATGGTCTGGTTCTATCTTTAAAAAGTTGCTGTTGAGTCATTAACCCCCCCCCCCCCCCCCCCCCCCCCCCCCCCCCCACCAGTGTGACAGTGATTGTGCGCAACAAGGAAATAGACATTGGAGCTGGAGATATGCGCCTGGTCATCTTGGTTCATGAGGAAAATGGTCAAAAATTCCTTTGGCCAGTTTTAAAACAGCATCCCTCAGCCAACAACACGCAAGGACTTTTAGGTGAGTGAAAAGGCTGATGTCTTTTTATGTCAATGCTGTATGCATTACATGCTGCATTAGCTTATATCAAATATATATATATATATATATATATATATATATATATATATATATATAGATATATATATATATATAGATATATATATATAGATATATATAGATATATATGAAAAACACCCAGCACGCCCCTGTGGGCGGTTTATCCTTCAAGCTCGGGTCCTCTACCAGAGGCCTGGGAGCTTGAGGGTCCTGCGCAGTATCTTAGCTGTTCCCAGGACTGCGCTCTTCTGGACAGAGATCTCTGATGTTGTTCCCGGGATCTGCTGGAGCCACTCGCCTAGCTTGGGAGTCACCGCACCTAGTGCTCCGATTACCACGGGGACCACCGTTACCTTCACCCTCCACATCCTCTCGAGCTCTTCTCTGATCCCTTGGTACTTCTCCAGATTCTCGTGTTTCTTCTTCCTGATATTGCTGTCATTTGGAACCGCTACATCGATCACTACGGCCGTCTTCTTCTGTTTGTCTACCACCACTATGTCCGGTTGGTTAGCCACCACCATTTTGTCCGTCTGTATCTGGAAGTCCCACAGGATCTTAGCTCGGTCATTCTCCATCACCCTTGGGGCAATCTCCCATTTTGACCTTGGGACTTCCAGGTTATACTTGGCACAGATGTTCCTGTACACTATCCCGGCCACTTGGTTATGGCGTTCCATGTATGCCTTGCCTGCTAGCATCTTGCACTCTGCTGTTATGTGCTGGATTGTCTCTGGGGCATCTTTACACAGCCTGCACCTGGGGTCTTGCCTGGTGTGATAGACCCCAGCCTCTATGGATCTTGTACTCAGAGCTTGTTCTTGTGTTGCCATGATTAGTGCCTCTGTGCTGTCTTTCAGTCCAGTATATATATATATATATATATATACAAAGTTTTCACCCAGTTATAGTGTTTTCTCTAAAAGTACCTCCTTACTGGTCAGTTCATGTTTTGATCTTTTACTATCTTTTTCCAGTTCAAGAGCCAGTAGTTTACGAGGAGGTACATCAAGTTCCTGTCACAAAGCTAACAATTAAAAACCAGGAGATAGATGTTACAAGGTAAATATTTCATATTTATGTCTTCACTTTCACCATATAAAAAGCTAATTTGTTTAAGATTTCCATAATTACTCCTAAACACAAAGGTGTATCAACTTTTTTGGTGTCTCTTTTGCAGTGACAGCATTGTTGACTATAGCTTTGTCTCTCCTCTCACAATGACCTGCTGGCTTATGTCTGCTGAATCTGCCCTGCAGAGACCACTGACTGATTTTTATGTTGCACAACTTTGATTTGTATGATGGAAAATGTAATTTCATGCGTTCTATCAGTTTTACCAATAATTAAAAAGTCAAAGTGTCTTCATGTATCTTTATCAGCACACTGTGGCTTATCACAAATGAAAAGATTGTTGTGCTAACAAAGTCCTAGTAAATTGCACAGGTTTGACCCGCAATGTCAACATTAAAGCTCACAAAACTGCAGGAAAATTTTTGTGTTGGAGGAGTGTTTTGTGTGTGGGGGTGTTTGTTATTGCTGGCAAAAGAGGACAGAAAGTAGAGTTTGCTCTTTAAATAATAATAAAAAAAATAATAATTACACAGCAATGCTGTCCTTGTTTGAGTTCAAAAGGCAGTTTCAGCTGCCTTGGTTGCACTCTGGTAGGAGGCATAATGGAGAGAACTGTGGTGCAAATCAATCTCTTTGGACTGCTGCTGTCTTTGGCCTCCACACTGCCAAACAAGATAAGATCATAATACTTAAAAAGGGGCACAGAACCACTTCAAGGATCCAAAATCTAAAGTAAAGGTAAAGTCTTTAGCTAGCTAATATACAGTAAGATTGCATAATGTCACATGAATTGAAGGAATTCAATGTCTGTTTGCATATTTACTTTATTCTTGCTCTGGGTCAAAGTCAAAAGTAAATTTGAGCAAACTTTAATATGTTTGTGTGTTGCTAAAACTAGATGAAAAATAAAAAGAATGGGGTGTTGCTGCAGTTAAACCAATTAGATTTCACTGATGTCATCCACCAACACATTCTTTTTCAACTACATCTTACCTTTGGTCAACCAATAAGATCAGCCAAGCCATTTAAAAAAAATGTGCCTCCTGTGTTTGCTCGGGATGACTGGGACATCTACAGTTTTCACATAAACTCCACCGTGACCAGTCGTTATGCCACCACTGTCATCACAAGCCGTGTGGTAAGCCATGACTAGATCTTATATTTACTGTACTTAATACCAGGTGGATGTGCACATTCAAGAGGAAGCCGGCATCAGTTTCATTGATGTGAAAGGAGGCCTGAGCACCAAAGCCCTCGCTAATGCCATCACTAAAACCCATACTCCAACCACACACCCATATTTTGCTCCATTGAGGTTTATTTCACACCTCAAACATTTAGTAAACAATTAAGCAAATACAAGTAATCTGCAATAAATTACAGGTAGTAAGAAAATAAACTGCTAACTCTTTTACGCTACGTCCGCACCATTTTTGAAAACGCAGCTGTTTCGTCCACACGTAAACGACGTTTGGAATCACCGAAAACTGAGATTTTTTTAAAACTCCTTTTTTGCGTTTACGTGTGGACAAGGAATACAGAGTTCGTCACGCAATGTCAAAGGTATGTGCCTTTTTTCACGTCACGCTGTGGCGCACGTTATTGTTTACATGAGATGAATTGCAGAATGGCAGATAGAGACAAAATAGTGTTAATCTGACTATCTTCAGGTTTTACACGCTTACATATACACACGCAGTTACTGTCCCTCTATTTAGAAAGTCAGAGGCGTCATGGTGTAATTATTTTACGTGTAGTTGTTTTTTTCCTGTGTAATAATATTCAACATTGCTATCAATACATTTTTCAAAAAATGCCTCTCTGTGCAAAATGGGTTCAAAAACATAAACAACTGTGGGATACTGTTTATACGTGATTTGAACCGGGGGAACAAATCGTGGCAGGATCAGCCTGATATTATTTGTATCCCACTGTAACTTTACTGTATAAAGAGCTAACATCTCCAAAATGTCAGGAGTAGTTAGTCATTACTAGAAGTGTTTGTGAACTAAAAATCAAGAATGTGGGATACTGTTTGTCCGTGATTTGAAGAGCCCAGCGTGTGCTCCCCACGAAGGGAAAACCAATGCTGCAGGGGAGACCTAACTTGGCACTTGTGCAGGTGAAGCCAAAGGGAAGATATGCTTCACCATATTTTCTATTCTTTGGCTTAGAATGAAGTTGATTTGGAAACATATTCTTCTCCTGCTTTGTGTTTGTGTGGGCGCCCCGAGCTAGCAGTGTCCAAGGGTTTTTTTTTTTGGTTTTTTTTCCCTTTTCATACTGCGCCCCCCCTGCAATGGCTCTGCGCCCCCCCCTAGGGGGCGGGCCCCACACTTTGGGAAGCTCTGCATTAAGTGAACCTAAGTCCTGTCACAACAGACAATAAAATAGATACTATCAGGATAGGATGGTAGGTTGTAGGATGCCTTTGAAAATCAGGAAGAGGAAGCGAGGGAAGGAAGAGGCAAGGATTAAATGGTGGAAGCTACACAGAAATATACAAACATACAAGTTATCCATGTCATGTGTACATGACAGTTGCATTTCTTATCACTTCAGTCCACATTTAATAAGTTTAGGCCTAAAGGAATAAGTGTTTCACAATCCTCTTGATGTTTCTTTTTCTTTTCTTTTTTTTTTGTGTATACAACAACAAACCATATTAGCTGACAATGGTTTTCTCAAGTGTTCCTGAGCTCATGCAGTGATTGCTACTACAAAGTCTCGTCTATTTTAGATGTGGTGCCAATTGAATGGACAATGATAAAATATTGATTCAAACATTTGGTCCTTGAGTAAAAACATATGTCTCTATATTCTGAATCTTTTAATATGTCATATTATAACTGTCTAGTTTCCTAGACAGTCTTTGAGAAAGTGGTGAGACCATCTTTACTGCTGAAATTCCCCGCTTCTCTTTTTATGCCCAGTCAGACCTATTGCAAATATTTTTTAGTGTAATTAGTCTTGACTGAGGCATTTTTAACGTGCCTGACATGCTTAAGAAAATAAAGAAACAAAAACTGAATTTTAAGCTGGTGACTTTTATTCTTTAATAAGGAGTTTAAGTTCTTTGAAAGTTTTGTTTATATTAAGATCTTACACATTGTGCAGAATATTTTTGAAATTGAGCTTGTACATTCTTGCCTTTCAGATTAATGCAATCAAAGGTTTGGAAGCAAAGGACACAATTTTCTGATCAAGTAAACAGAAATTAAAATCACTGACCTCTCTGTCTCTCATGAGTCTAAAGAATTAAATTCATTCTGTTTCCAGGCGTGGGTGTATTTCTATCCAACGGTTGACCAATAGAAGATGTGTGACAGCTGTAGTGATCAGGGTATGAATGGAGATCTAGTTATTGTTTATGATGTCAACAGGGACAATGAACTAGGACACATCAAGGTAAAACCTGGTCAATTATCAGTGTACACACAAGCAGATACTGTATGTGCCAAAAAAGTTTGTTGAAAAAAGATTATATCCTTTAATTATCGTTTGACCAAAGAACCTTCTTCTCACTGCTCCTTAGAAATCTGACGGATTCATCACTTTGCTCCATCTGATCTTCCTCGAGTGCCAAAAAATGTCCTCTTTGTTATTGATCAGAGTGGCTCAATGGGGGGCAGAAAAATAATCCAGGTAAATTCTTTGAAGGGTCTATATTTGCCCTCCCCCCTGATTTTTGCATCTTTATCACACCAACATGCTTTAGATTGATCAGATTTTAATATTAGATAATGATAACCCAAGTAAATACAAAATACTGTTTTTAAAATGATGATGATTTTATTTATTATGGGAAAAAGTTTTAACAAACCTACCACCTGTTAGGGTACCTGGGTGGTTGACCCAGTGTTTTGTTTTTACTGTGTTTTGAAGTCTTGTTTTATCTTCTCTGAATCATATATTTCCTAGTTTAATATGCTTATGCTCCTGAGTTTATTTAGTATTTCTAGTTTTGGTTGTCTGTTTGTGTGTGTGTGTGTGTGTGTGTGTGTGTGTGTGTGTGTGTGTGTGTGTGTGTGTGTGTGCTTCTCTCCTGTCTTGTCTGCTAGTTGCCAGCTGTGTTTCTCAGGTGTTTCCTCTTTGCCCTTTTTCTCTCTTGTATTTAGTGTCTGTGTTTCCCTCTGTTCAGTGTCACATTCTCCCTCCTTTCTTGCTGTGTGTTCGAACTGCCTGCTTAGTTCATGTTGTTTTCCAGTTTGTTTTGTTATCCTGGATTCCAGCAATTAAGCTGAGGGTTTGAGTTTAGTTTTGTCTGTCGAGTCTGCACACAGCATATGACACTGGCTGTATGTGAAAAAAACTGGCAATGAGTCTTTAACATTGCTGGGGACCATTCTTCTTTGCAGAATTCTTTCAGCCACACTCGAGTGTTTACAGCGGGCGGTTTAAGGCCATGCCAAAGTGTCTTAACAAGATTAAAGTCCTGACTTGGATTGTTTATTTATTTTACTTATTTATTTCTATCTTTAGTCATTCAAAGGTGAACTTGCTGCATAATTTTAGTATGCTTGAGCTTCAATATATATATACATATATATATATATATATACATATATATATATATATATATATATATATATATATATATATACATAATGTCACAAGAAAAACAATGGTGTGCTTGGTTTCAACGTAACTTTATTCTTTCATGAGTTATTTACAAGTTTCTCTTTGTTCACAGCCATTGGCATGTCGAAGAGGTTAACACGTGAGGAACGGATTGAAATTGTGTTGATATCTGGTGAACGCAGTAACCGGGTCACTGCAGCAGATTTCAATGCAAGACACCCTACGAGACCACCCATCTCCCATGCTACAGTTAGCAAACTGCTTGCTAAGTTTCGTGAAACTGGTTCAGTGTTGGATTTGCCAAAATGTGGACGCAAGAAAACTGTCACTAATAAAGAAACATCAGTGGCCATCCTAGCTTCATTCAGCAAGAGCCCACAGCGTAGCACTCGCCGCATGTCACTGGAGAGCGGCATTAGTCAAACATCCCTTAGGCGGATATTAGCTACTCACAAATGGCACCCTTACAAACTCCAGCTACTGCAGCATACTACCGGGGCACTCGGGCCCCGAGTGCCCTGGAGGGACTTTCCCTGCCGGATACACGATGGACGGGTGGCAGAAATGGAGGATCGTGTGCCTGGCGGGACTGTCGATCGAGGACGCTGAAGATATCTACCTATTCGGAACCATGATAACAGGGTTCTTGCTGATCGGAGCTGGCTTGGCCCTGGCTTATCGGAGAATTAAGAAAGCGGAACCGGCTGTTCAAACCCCCCCCAAGGCTGCCCGCTGGGATTCAAATGATGGGACGAGGCGCGAGTCCTCAGAAAGGGCTCATGGAGTGCAGCGTGGTTAACACCTTGGACAAGCTGACGGCTGCTGTGAATACTCAGAATACCACCTCTGAGCGTATATTGGGATACATCAAGGAGAGGTCTGCTCAGTATAACAGCTCTGAGCGAAAGTTGGATCACATCGTGGAACAGCTCACAGCAGTCGCGAGTTCTCAGAATCGACTCTCTGAGCAAAAGAATGACAAGACCATGGATCGAAAGTTTGACAACATCATAGAGAGGCTCGCAGTTCTCCAACAGGAGATTGAGAGACCAGTGTCGGAGTGTTAAAGAACGGCTTTGAAATTCTCATGAGCTGCTCGCATAAAAGAAAAATCAACGATATCAACATCATAATGTGGATACCTCCTCGGCGCCAGCTGAGGGCTCAAGGCTGGAGCCGAACAAAAACTCCCTGATAATGACTGTGTGTTGACTGTTCTCCCCATTCCATGCAAGGCCACCTGGGTTGGCTGGCAGACTGTTTACTTAGCCTGGCGGGGCGAAGGACACTGTCTCAGCTGAACTCTGGACACACACACACACACACACATACACTGATATGCACTTACTCATCCCCCCTCCCTTTCCAAACGCCTTCGATGCTTGTCCCCTGCCGGAGAACACGACGGGTCTGGGCCCGCACTGGAATGGTAGCGCTGGGCAGGATGACTGCTGTGTTTCCCTCGGCCTACTCCTCACCCCCTACCCAACCCTGTGGCTTGTCACGTGCTCCATAATGTTGTACTGTGGACATTTATGTGCTCTCTGTGCAGAGGAGTTTTTTTGTTTCCTGTTCTCATGCTGTCCTCCCACAGGAGCCCAGCGCGAGTAGAGGTCTCTTTTTCCTCTTCTACTTTCCCATTGTCGTGTACTTTTCCACTGTTTTTCTGTAATGCTGCCGATCTCCGACTTGTATTCCCATGTGATGTCTGTGTTGTGTGTGTAAGGTCGGGGGGGGGGGGTTCTATTCCACTGCAGGGTAACCTGCATGTGGCCAATAAAGCCTTCATTCATTCATTCATCTCAACGAGGATGACCCAGATCGGCGCACAGAATTTGCAGAATGGGCAAAACTAAAATTGGAACAGGACCCTCAGTTCACGCAGAAGATTTTGTTCAGTGATGAGGCAAACTTTTATGTGAATGGTGAAGTTAACAAACAAAACCACCGCTATTGGTCTGACACTAACCCACATTGGATAGATCCCTCCAAGACTGTTGGAACAACAAAAGTGATGGTTTGGTGTGCTATATGGGGTACAACGATAGTGGGTCCATTCTTCATTAATGGAAACCTCAAGGCCACTGGATATTTGAAATTGCTACATGATGATGTGTTTCCCTCTTTGTGCACTGAAGCTGGCACGTTCCCTGAGTTTTTCCAGCAAGATGGTGCACCACCACATTATGGGTGCCAGGTCCAAGCATTCCTAGATGAACAGTTTCCTGGAAAGTGGATTGGTCGTCATGGGCCAGTTGAATGGCCCCCAAGGTCTCCCGACCTGACCCCCTTAGACTTTTATCTTTGGGGTCATCTGAAGGCAATTGTCTATGGTGTGGAGATACGAGATGTGCAGCACCTGAAACTACGGATACTGGATGCCTGTGCTGGCATTTTTCCTGCGGTGTTGCTATCAGTGTGTGAAGAGTGAGAGAAGAGGGTTGCATTGACAATCCAACACAATGGGCAGCACATTGAACACATTTTATGAGTGGTCAGAAACGTGTAAATAACTCATGAAAGAATAAAGTTACGTTGAAACCAAGCACACCATTGTTTTTCTTGTGACATTACCAATAAGTTTGATGTGTCACATGGCCCTCTTCCTATTGAAAAAACAAAAGTTGTATCCAGGATGGCCGACTTCTAAATGGCCACCATGGTCACCACCCATCTTGAGGAGTTTGCCCCCTCACATATACTAATGTGCCACAAACAGGACTTTAATATCACCAACCATTCCCATGTTATTACGGTGTATCCATATAAATGGCCCACCCTGTACTTCCAGGTCATACTTTCTTTTGTTAATACCCGAAACAGTGGCAGATGTTACATTATTTGTAAAATCATTTGTACATATATATTCTAATTGACTTGTCATGATCCAATGGTATCTATATACCATTAAATCCTTCTAAAGAGTTTGAAATGTAGCCGATACATTAGACACACATCCTGACTTTTCAGGTCCCCACGCAACTATTCCCCTCCCCCACTCCAACCATCTCTCTCAGGTAGAGTAGGCTCTGTAGTTTGCACACATCTGCCACCATGTTAATGCTAGCTAAAAAGATTCTTCTTCCTAAGTATGATGGAAATTAACTAAGGTAACCCCACAGAACCTGACATTTCAGGTCCCCACGATGACTACGTCTCCTCCTAAACAGTGGCGTGTCTAGAAAATTTTTGTTGGGGGGGCCAGGTAGGGGCACAGATTTAGAGAAGGGTGGCAGATGTAACTGGCAGATAATGTTAAAAAAAAATTCTACCAACCATTAACCATAATTCAATAACCCTATAAACCTAATAACCGAATGCGCTTTTAACTCTTATTAGAATGAGATTTTAACCACTACGGTGCAAAGTTTTTAGATGCTGCGTTGATAAAGTACAAGAGATACAATCAGTGCTTTGTCAGCGTTTATTCAGCATTCAAGGACAGCAATATTTGCATAGTATTTTTACTGACATATAGTGCACATATGTTTTGGGCAAAAACATTTTTGAATACTAAAATACGAACATTTTTAACATACAATTGGCAAATTAGCCAATGCCAATGCAAAACTTTATCTGCCTATTAATTAAAAAAAGAAGATAATCTTCTCACAAACTGGTGTTTGATTTTGAAACAGGAAAAAAGTGGGGAAACAAATGAAAAGACTAACATTTGAATGAAACCTGAAAGCAAGTAAATACTTTCTATGCTGCCTTATGGTAAACTTTGGTAATATTGATGTATAAAGAACAACACTGGCTGATGATGAAATACAGTCAGCTGGCATGGTGACACTGCCAGTATTAACCTGCAGGGCTGGACTGGGACAAAAAATCGGGCATTTTGACTACAGACCAGCCCACCAGGTATTAAAGCCATAAAGCCTTTGAATGAAAACAAACGCTGTTGTGACAGTGATGTACACTGTCTTGTTGGTATATGTATGATTTCTATACATTTTACATCAGATAAAAACTTTGTTCGCAAGATTCAGATAATTATTTAATAAAAGCTAGATATTTTAAATGAGAATAAGAAAGAAAAGTATTTCTTTGTGCCCCCCTCTCCCTGTTAATGCCCTACCTGCCCCCCCTAGCAAAACTTTGCTAGACCCGCCCCTGCACAGTTACCATCTGTCAGCTACTTAGAAAAGGATCCTGGTGTTATTTGTCTTTCAGAAACAGTTCATAACTTCCCTTCAACTCATTCATGTCACCTAAAAGGTAAACCTGTTTCTCCATCACCTGTTCAACTCTGATGATTCAGTAAGGACATCTCCTGGTTTCATCTGCATGTTTCCCTCTCACCACATATCCAAACCGATATCATGACCAGTAGCTTTTACAGCTGTGGCTCCAGCAAACATCAGCTGATACTAGAAATTAATATTAAATAAATTCTAACAACAGCTGATCAAGCTTAAACGTGCTGCTGTTGTTTAGCGCGACATCCGCTGGTTTCCTCTTTCTGGCGCAAAGTGGGCGATAAATAAACAAGAGAGAAAAGCCGATCAGCTGATTATTGATCAGTTTCATGATTGAAGTAGGAACAGGAGAGGGAGGGGAGAGAATGAGAGAAGAAGAGGCAGCTGACAGCATAAAGACACAGAATAACTCCAGCTTTGTGTCTTTTTTTCATTATAGCTAAAGTACGGGACAAACTCCGTCTCTTCTCAGCTCAATACGAAACGTGTAATATTTTCTCTGAATGAGGGTCTATTCCATTTTTTAAGGAGCCGTTGGCAACTCTACTAACTAACCTTATGAATAAAATAAAGTTCACTATCAGTAACATCAAAGCACCCACCCAGCTGTATAGAAACTCCGTCATGCTAGCTAGTACACAGTACGAGTTATTGTAACTGACTGTAAAAAGTCAGCACAACGAAAATAAACTCCACCTAAACTTGGTTTATATCTGACCCAGATAGACTGCAGGTCATAACTTCTTACCTGAAGTTCAGTTCACCTGACACTCAGACCGGCGGCCGCCTCGGGTCTCTCCTCCTCCTGCCTCCCCTTCCCTCATCCACCTGCTGGCCTCTGTGGAAGCTCCGCCATAGCCACCAGCAAACAACTGAGTTATTCTTACACATCGGCCAGCATCTGGCTAATCCACCACCTCTCACTGTTCATGCCGTTACAAAAAAAAAAAAAAAAAAAAGTCATCTGCCCACCGGGCAAATGCCCGGTATGCCCGATAGCCAGTTCAGCTATGTTAACCTGCAACCAAATCTGCAGCTCCATACAGCAATGTTATGACTTGGATTATATCTTATAACTCATAACTCTTATGTTAGCGCCCCCCAGTAGCCTACTGTCTGAAATATTCGACGGTTGCAATAATTCTTTAAGTGTTATTTTTTCCTTGGTATTAATTTCACCGAAGTTTACTAAACTCAACAAACTTAATATTACTTACCGGGACATTTATTCTCTCCTCATTTTCTTTCGCCAAAAAATTGTTTTCTGTGGTGCCGTCTTTCGTGCTTGGCTCTCCTTCCTTTGCTAACGTGATGCTCATAGTAGTGATGTGCGGATCGATACTGAAATATCGATTCCTCCGATACCAGTCATTTATGTTCTAGAATCGATTCTCATATTAAAATATCAATATTTTAGTAATTATGGGTAAATTTGTAGTTTATCATTAACAGGAACACAGTGGAAAGAAACTATATCATTCAGATTGTCTACATTGGAAGGAACTACTTCCTCTTCCGCCTTTCATAGTCATATGCGAACACGGCTGTATAAATGTGTTGCAGCCCCTTGGCCTGCGCACTCACAGCAATGACTGATCGTAAATCGAGTCATGTGCGGACGTATTTTACCTCCACAAACAGCCGAGACATGGCTTGCGATACATGTGGCAAGACAGTGAGGTGTTGTGGCAACACCACTAACCTCACAGTAAATCATATCACAGAATATGACGAGCATTTGTTGAGGTGAACTGAAGAGGAGGAGACGGACAGGTGCTGCTAGGGCGAGACAGACGTCTCTCACGGAGTCCTTAAGTGCTGCAGGCAGGAAACGTGTTCAAATTGCGCACAACTTCAGTTTTTTTATTTCTATATGATAATTCTGCATTGTCAAGCGATAAGAACAAGTAGTCTAATGTCCTGTAATCATTATGAAGCTACAATTTGAGATACAAGAAACGATACAATAAATAAAATATGTTTTGTACAAAGTATCGGTATCAGATCAGTATCGTCGATACCACCCTGAATTTTACTTGGCATCGGATCGGAAAGGAAATCAGTGGTATCGCACATCACTAGCTCATAGTGCACAAGCCGATGCTGCATTCACTTACACTCGGATATCTGACCTTCACTGTCAAAACATAATCGTACATTTGATATTTGATTGACTTTTATTGTTTTAGCTTCGGGGTGGCACTTGGGCTGGCCAGTCTGGTTGGGGGGGTGGCCTGTGCCCCCCCAGGCCACCCCGCTGGACACACCACTGACCCAGAGAAAGTGAGAATATGGTGGTGAGACGTCTCACTCTTTAGCAACAGGAAAGAAAAAGAATCCAACAAAATCAGTTCTGGATGCAACAGCAACCCTTCAATATTGGAATATTGTAAGGCAAATATACCAGGATAAAAGAGGTTTTGGATGGGAAAAGCTAGGAACAACTTGCAGAAAGGCCAAAAATTTGATTCCGTTCATCCAATTCAATTCAGTTTTATTTATACAGCGCCAAATTGTAAGGTAGACCCTACAATAGATACTTTTCATCATCAGCGTTTTCAGTGGCAGAAACGTTTTTCACTCGTCTAAGTCACTTTTTCAGTCTCAGTTGACTGCAGGTATCCCAAACCCCATAAACAGTACATTTGCACAATGACTGAAACTAGCACCACTGAATGAACAATGGGCTGTGAGGTCAGTTTCTTGATCTTAATATGATCTTGATCTTGATATGCAAATTGTCCTGACAATTGATCAACAGCCACCGATCGAAGCATCACCTTAAAATGGCCTGCGGAGACAAATGGGATCAGCTTCTTTAGCCATACAACACATGATATCCTTCCATCACCTGTCCCATCCTGTCCCCACGGTTCAGTTCCAGTCAGTCTCAAGCACATACTAGCTGTTTCCCAATTCAGAGACTGCATCCTCCGACGCACTCAGCCTTCGCTGTCCATGTAGGCCGGGTCCTTCGAAGACCGAGAAGTCCAGAGGTCTGAGGCTGTTAAATGGGATTGTTCAGCCTTAGTCACACTGCTCAGGTTGCCCAGCAACCATGCTTCTAGCCGCTAGAAACATTTTATAGAGGAATGTTTTAAATGAAGGCGAATAATTATCTTTTTTTGTTTGTTTGTTTTTTCATGAGGTTTTTTATTTGTTAAGTATCTCAGGTAGGGACCACAGGACTGTAAAAACATGATTGTTGGGCTTCATTTCTATACTGAACAATAATCTTAACATTAGGTAATAAATAACAATTTGTAACAATTTGTAATAACAACTAATGTTGTTCATGAGACTATTTTCATCTCACTTTGGTCATGTAAATATAATATAGTCAATATTAAATTTATTGTATTTAATTAAAAACTTACAGCACTGAACTTAAACTCAGTTTCAAATACTGAGCTTCAATAAAAATTCAAGTTGCATTAATTTATATTTCCTATCACTCTATATCTTCATCTCAAACAAAATACATCTTTTATAGTGTGAATATAGATGTATATAAGAGAGATGAACATTGTTTTTAACATATGTTGGCATTATTAAATTTGTTTGAATGCTTACATATATGGGTAAAAAGAAAATTTACGAGCTGGGATAACTGTCTGTTTGTGATAAAATGAAGAATAGACTGATATATTAAATATTCCCTAATGTAAAAAGGTTTAACTGCCTTTCATAGTTTTTAACTTGAAGGCCCTGAGTAATCTTTCTGACACTGAAAACACTTAAATGATAAAATCATTTTATTATGTAATATTCATATTCCAGGTATTCCTCATAAAATATGTTTGTAACATGAGGCCATTTGCATTTTTATTTATTTTTTCATTAATTAAAAAAAAAAATGCAGTTTTTGTATCACTACCCCACTCTTCCACAAGTGGGGTCAAAAATGACCCCAAGCAGTTCCTATGGAATCTTCTATGAAACTTTCATTCTTAGCAACTCTGACTGTCTCACTTACACTTCTGATGGATCAGGAATTAATTTTTACACAGTAACATACATGATTTATAGTCAGGGCTACACATAAGTGGTCTGCAGGTGCGCATTAGTTGTCAAAATAAACGTATTCCCAGAAATTCAGAGAATATGCGCTTCTTTTGCAGTGGAGGAACACTAAAGTAATTGCTTACGGCGCTTGCTTCTTCGACATCTTTAAGAGTTCTGATCAAATGTCTGTCCTCCTCCAGATTATCTTATGTACGCAAACACACGTTCCAACTTCTTATCTGGTGCGTGTCTTTTATTTTGACAGTGAATGCGCACCTGCAGACCATTTATGTGCAGCCCTGTTTATAGTTTTCTGTGCATTTCAAACATTGTACTTTCTGATGTTTTTTTTAAATATCTAAAGTAACATCGCTGCTATGAGGCCAGCTAGGATCCCTGTGGACCTTGACCTACAAATGATCCAGGATGGATGGGATGAAGAGCCTATCGGAGGCATTGACTCAGAATCGGACATCTGAGATATAGAGGACCCAGACTATTGTCCCGTCTGTCCCTCACAAAGAGGGAACACTCGCTCTCAGCTGGTGCTGGCTCTTCCTCCTCCTCTTCCTCAGACACTGCTTAGTTTGTCCTGGTGGACCATCAGGGGTGCAAAACCTCACAGATGATGCTGCAGTGGGGTCCGTCTATCCTGACTCTAAAACTTGGAAATCAAATATGCAATAAGCTGTAGGATTCAAACACAAGTGTAACTTATGCTTATACTTTTATTTAACAATCAGAGAGAAAGAAAAAGAGAGAGAAGGGAAAATTGCAGGACAGACACAAAGGTGAATGTCTCAGGTGGCAAACACTATTAAAGAAAAGTAACAGAGAATGAGTATTTTCTGTTTGTTATATAAGGAGTACTAAATAAGATGAGTTCCCAGTTGGTACATTGGTCACATGTTAGACTCCTATGATTAAAGCACCTTTTTTTAGCTTAATGAGTGAACCGTCGGCACTAACATCACTAATGTCACGTGACATTGCCAACATGTGGCCAACAGTAATGTTTTAATGTTCTTCGTTGTTAAAACATTTGCATAAATAAGTGATATAAAACTCAGTACCTACTACTTACTTCGGTCACCCCACTTGAGCCGTCTGCCATTTTTTCAAAAAAACTATCCACAGCAGTGCTATGAATCCTGGGATATGTTGGGCCACGAAGGATCCACCTGGCCCATCCTTCAAATCCGGGGAAAAGGAGGACGCATTTGTGGGCCGCATTTGGAGCAGCCTTCCATTTGGGACAGCCTTCGTCACCAGGGTTGTGATCTAATTGTCCTTTAAATGCGGCCTCCGAGGGATGCAGCCCCTGTATTTGGACACGGCTACTGATTCCTTGTAATACACGTCTAACACATAGCAGATACAACTTGATACACCACCAAGTATTGAGATGCCGTGCAGCTGTAGAGCACTAGAGCACATGCACATGCAGATTTCCCAGAGGTTTAGAGAACAGGCCTGTAGAACAATCATCAGTCAGGGATGCATGCATGTATGCAGATCTATACAGAAGCACCCAGGTAAAGATACATAAGTGAAGATTATCAATATTCCATTGAGTAGCAGGAAATCCAAAAGTGTGTGCTGATATTTTGGGATTGTGATATGTATAAAGTTGTCACTAATTTCATGAAATTCTTTTTACAACCAATTTTTGAATAAAAGGCCCTGCACACCCATGGTAAGCTTTCTCAAGTTTAGAAAAGTGTCAATTACGGGTATTATATATTGCATTCTATATTAAATTCTCATTTTCTTTTGTCAAGCTTTGTTGAACCTTCCAGGTAGAAGCAAGTTTGTTGGATTACATGGAGTTGTGACATCGTGAAATGTCTATTACAGCCCTCAGTCGGACAGTAGTCAGCCAAGACTAGTAAAATGATCTGTGAAGGTCATTAAAATATTCAAAGAGCTTTAAAATATTCATATAAAGTCCATATTTTTCCAGTGTGACAGTGACTGTGCGCGACACTGAAATTCACATTGCAGCTGAAGACATTCTCCTGGTCATCTCACAACATGAGAAAAATGGCCAAAGACTCCTTTGGCCTGTTTAAAGACAGCAACCCTCAACCAACAACACCGAAGGACTTTTAGGTGAGTGAAAAGACATGCGTGCACATACTTTGTTCATTGCTTAAGAAATAAATGAATTTGTCAGTGTCATGTTAAGAATATAAACAAAGTTTGCACCGAGCATAGGTGGTTTCTGTAAAAGTATCTTGTTGCTGTGTCTGTTTTAGTATCTGGTTTTCAGTGTCCGCTTTTGTTTCATTGTTTACTTACTTTTTTCCAGCTGTAAAGCCAGCAGTGTATGAGGTGGTGCAGCAGGTTCCTGTCACATATGGCGTTATTTGAGTGCCACTATTCTGAGCGCACGTAAAAAAAAATTGAGCGCATGTAAAAATAAAATTGCAGGTGCAAGTGTTGCATTTTGAGGAGAAATTTATTTTGAGCGTACAAAAGCTGAATTTGAGTGAACAAAATTCATTGCTGCGTGCAAAAAATGTATTTCAGTGTTTGCGCTTATCCATATACACACACAATAGCACCCCCTCTCGCTCAGTTTTTTCATTTGCGCTTGCTCGCAATGTGTTGCTTGCGCTCACAACATTCTCTGCTGCGTGCGCTCAACTCTCTGTACACCGTTATAAGTGTGCCACAAAACCAACCAATCACAGACTTGGTTTCAAAAATTCTGATTGGCTCTTACGGTCTCCAATCAGCTCGCTAGCTACTGCCTTCTGGAAACACTGTCCACTCAGACTCGCTTCTTGCAGATAGAGGGATTTTTGATTTACTCTGCAGCCAAAGAAGAGATGGCAGAATCAAACAATGGCTCCAATAATACTACACCACAGTATCAGGTGAGTTTAATTTTTTTTTGTGAATTTAGTAATTTGCTGTCCTTTCTGTTTAATATGCTGTGAAACTGTAGTTACAGATGCAGCTGTAGAGTTTAAGCTAGCCTTATGGGTAATTACCAGCGTAGTTGTCTTACTGTGGCAGTGTATCCTAATCATGTTTTTTAGGGTAATGGTGCAGTTGAGTCAGCAGTAAGAAATCTGGTGTCTTTGCTGCTTAACAACATATCCACAAATCCTTCAGGGAGGCCAATCTGACTATCCAGCAAGAGAGGACAAGGTTTTTGCTTTTTTTGTGTGGTTTTTTTTTCTTCTAAACTTTTTGCAATCTTTTCTGTTAAAGTTATTTGGTTTGTCGATTTATCAACATTGATTTTTAAATTAAAATGTGCTATTAAGGACTGATGTCATATTTAATAACTTTATTAAACAATAACCCTTATGTTATGCAACACTGTATTTTTTAAACTCATGCATTTTCATCCCACAGATCATTTCCAGGATATTTCAAATCAAACTTGAGCCGTGGTAAAAAGAGATGTTTAACATCTACTAACATCTACTAACTACTGCTGAACACTTCATAGACACCTCACCCTCACTACTGGAACTTCAACATTATGCACTCCATACTGTATATAAATACCACTGTTTTGCACATACCAACCTCTGTATATTTTATATATCTTATTTTATTGTTTACTTTATTTCATTTGTAAAACATGTATATACATACTATATACACACTCAAACACACACACGTAGAAAAACATATTTAGTATACACATTCAGTAATGTATATACCTTTACATATTGTACATATATTTATTACTTTTTAGATTAGCCATTTTTATATTTTGCTTGTTTTACATTATTGTATTTTGCACAACTCTGTTGCTTGTGAAGCTCGCACACAAGAATTTCACTCACATGTACTGTACCAGTGTACCTGCACATGTGATGTGACAATAAAAGTGATTTGATTTGATTTGATTTGATTTGAGCAGCTTGTTAAGGCAGGCAGTAAGACCACAGGCCTCAGTTTTTATTTGCTGTCCAAAAACACATCCTACACACCTTTGCCAGCTGAGGAGCTTGAATTCCTACAAGCTGGCATGGGGAGACAAACAGTGTCTCTTCCAGAAGATGGTGACCATGCAGAGGTAAGTTTGTATAGTCAGTATTAAAATAAGTCATTGGCAGACGCATTTAGCCTGAATCATATGCCACAGTCCATTTAGTGTTCCATTCTGCTTAACTGTGTTTTTAACTAAGATTTCTAGACTTCTGGAAGAAACCTTTCCAAAAATGGAATATCTTTGTGGAGGATGGCTCTTGCATAAGGCAACCGGTTTGTTGTTAATTCAGTTTTTATGTGTGTTTTTGGCATTCTTGCATGCTCATACTGCATTATGATTATGTAGTTGATACTTTTGCTGCTTGATCGTTTGTGCTATCTTTCTGTCAATAAAGGTGGCAGTGGTCGACGAAAGCTCACTGTAATTCCACCTGAAACAGAAGGATAATCTGTCAAAACACTGAAAGCTGTGTCAGGAGGTGGCAAATCCACTTTTTACATTGTACCTCTTTAGGAAACATTAGACACATCTCCTCTACCTCCCGAATCACAGCACTTTTCAAAGATGCCAAAGAAGATATGCTACCAGTTAGAGCTGGGCGATATAAGATTTTTTCATATCACGATATGTTTTTTCATTTCTGGCGATAACGATATATATCACGATATAAGCCAAATAACTATATTTGTAAGATTTAAATGTGCTGTTGCTCACAAGTAAAATGTGAAATAATTAGCAGCTTGTTTTAATTTAAATATTTATTTCCCATAATAAGTTCAACAGGGTAGATGTACTTAAGGAACATGAGACTTCAGTTTCAGATAAATAAAGGCAAATATTGCAAACTACACAAAACGCAGCCGCTAAAGCGTTTAAGTTTCAAAATAAAACAAACAAAACAGACTACTAAATTGTCAATTCCACTTAGAAACAAAATTTTAATTCTAAAAATAAATCTTAGTTTGTTTTACAGAAGAACAGACAAAATTGACTAACTTTTGTCAATATCAAATAAACTGAGAACTAAAAGGAAATTCTCAATCTCTCCTTTTTGTATAGCTTAGCTTTTCAAACAGTTTTAACCGTTACTTTAGTCTGACAAAAGCCAAATGACGAATTAGCGCTTTCAGTCAGAGATTGAGCATGCACCGGTTTATTGTATTTCCAGACTTGCTTTCGGCACAATTTACAGTGCACGTTACTCTGTTTTTTGTCAGACTTGAAATAGCCGAAATACCTTCACACTACGGAACTTCTATGGCCCTTCCGTTCGACAATCTCTCCGGCATTGGAACCATCATCAGTTTTTTCTTCGGTAACCTTCGCTCACGCTCTCGGTTGATTTTTCTTTAGTCGGCAAACTCATTTCCTTCATTACCTGGGCAGCCCGGCTGGATGCTTCCCAAACAAATACACATGTGCGCCTTGGCACTTGTGCTGTACGTAACAAGTCACGTGACGTGACACTGCGGCTGTGATTGGTTCGGCTCTGCGCTACTTAATTTGGATTGGCTGTTCTTTCTTTTCTTTTTTTTAAGAGGACAAGAGAGATGAGGCCTATCGCAATAGTTTAATTTTTCTATCGAGAAAAAGTTATTTCGCAATACATATCGTTATCGTTCTATCGCCCAGCTCTACTACCAGTGTAATGAAGTTATGCCTCTGCAGATGCTTGCAGTACACATCAATACGTGCAAAGGAAAATTCTCTCCTGATGAGACTGATGATGAGGTGAGACAATTTTGATGAAATCAAAATGAGCAATTTTGATTAAATAATATAGTATCACAATTACTGTTTTTTAATTCTGCAGGAATCTGAGTTATGCATTGTGAAAAGCAAATGCAAGGTAAACCTAGCACATTACTAAAAACCATAGTAACTACAATGAATTTTGTATCGGTAATGATCTTTTTCCCACTATGCATAACATGTACCCTTTTTTTGAAACTGTAGGTTATTTGTCCAATATGCGCTAAGGACTTTCCTGAAGATGAGATCACAGTCTACGCGAGTCTGTGTGGGGATAGGTAATCTTTTTTAAGAATAAGAATAAGAACAACTTTATTAATCCCGAGGGAAATTCTTTTGTCATGTACATGCTCAAAGCAGCAGGAGAGACAGAGGAACAGATGAATAAGATATAAGATATACAATATATACAATAAAAATAGTAGTGTACAGTAATATACAGTAGGATAGTGCAAGACATAGTATCGGATAACTCTAACGAAGTAATATACATAACTATATCCTGGTGAATAAATAACTTAACTATCAGTGCAGGCGATTCTAGAAAGTGACAAAGTATTGTGCAATAGAATAAAGGGAGTAGCAGCGTATGATGGGGGGATGAAACAAATATTCAATAAGTACTCTTGGGTAATATTGCACGGTCTGGGAGGGAACAGAATAACATTGGTAATAGTCTCAGGAAAATCACCTACAGAGTGAGGAAGAGTTAAACAGTCTTATAGCCACCGGTACAAAGGATTTACTGTGGCGGTCAATTCTGCATTTCGGGGCAATGAGTCTTTTGCTGCGTTTGCTCCGATGGTCCATCATGGGGGCGTGCATGGGGTGGGAGGGGTTGTCCATGATAGAAAGAAGCTTTTTTAGCATTCTCCTCTCAGACACCTCCTCCAGGTTCTCAAGTCTGACACCCAGGACAGAACCAGCCTTTCTGATCAGTTTGTTCAGCCTGTTGGCTTCAGCTGTCTTCACCCCACTTCCCCAGCACACAGCTGCAAAGAACACGACGCTCTCCAACACCGAGTGATAGAACATGGTCAGCATTTTCCTACCAACATTGAAGGACCTGAGCCGCCTCAGTAGGAAAAGCCGACTCTGCCCTTTTTTGAAGATAGCATTGGTGTTCTTGGTCCAGGCCAGTTTACAGTCCAAGTGTACCCCCAGGTACCGGTAGTCCTCAACGATCTCCCCATCAGCCCCTCTGATGGTGACAGGGGTAGGAGGAGGAGCCTGCTTCCTAAAGTCCATAATCAGTTCCTTTGTCTTTGTGATGTTAAGTTGTAGATGGTTTAGCTCACACCACTCGACAAAGCTGTCCACCACACTCCTGTATTCCTCCTCCTGTCCATCCCTGATACAGCCCACAATGGCAGAGTCATCCGAGAATTTCTGCAGATGACATGACTGAGACTTGTACCTGAAGTCAGATGTGTAGAGAGTGAAGAGGAAGGGTGATAGGACTGTCCCCTGCGGCGCCCCTGTGCTGCTCAGGATGTTATCTGAGCAGCAGCTCTTCAGTCGGACATGCTGTGGTCGACTTGTTAAATAGTCCGTAATCCAACCTACCAGTGGGGCGTCCACCTGCATTTCCGTGAGCTTATTCCCCAGCAGTGATGGTCTGATCATGTTAAAAGCACTGGAGAAGTCAAAGAACATGACCCTCACAGTGCTCCCAACAATGTCCAGATGAGAATAAGCCTGGTCCAGCAGGTAGATGATGGCATCCTCCACATCGATACGAGGTTGATAAGCAAACTGCAGGGGGTCCAGCCAAGGCTCCACCAGCAGACGCAGATGTTTCAGGATGAGTCTCTCCAGCGTCTTCATGACATGTGAGGTCAGAGCCACTGGCCTGTAGTCACCGAGGGTCGATGGGTTGATCTTTTTAGGGACAGGAACCAGGCAGGATGTCTTCCAGAGTGATGGGACTCTCTGCATTTCCAGGCTCATGTTGTAGATCCGTTGTAGAACTCCAGACAGCTGGGAAGCACAGCACCTGAGGGCCCTGGGACTGACACCATCAGGGCCAGCAGCTTTACTGGAGTGGAGTCTGCCCAATTCTTTTTTGATGTCATCTGCTGAGAGGGACAGGGTGAGACAGTCTGAGGGGGCAGGAGAGGGGGGAGGCGAAAGGAGAAGATGGGAAGAGCTGGGTGTGGAGACAGGAGACGCAGGGCAGTCAAACCTATTGAAGTGCAGATTAAGGTTGTTAGCACTTTCGACATCCCCATCCATCCCAACACCCAACACATTTTTTCAGCCGTTTATGAAAAAATTGTTAATCAGTAACAGTCCACGCAAACATATGTAGTTTTTTTTTTTTTTTAAACTTTGTTTCGTCAACAGCTTTCAATGCATGGTGCCTGAAGAAAATGACCAAACTACAGGGACACCAGCTCAAACTTCAGTATGCACAACAGACAGGTACTTTTTGCTCTATTATAGTTCATATACACACTATTATGCAGAACCATTTGTTAAAATTATGTGTAAGATCTTTTACACAATAGCTGGGGTTTAATTTCATATAAAACATTTAATGATCACACTACTTTAAATTATTGTTAAAGATTGTTGCACAGAACATGCTGCAATAATTTCTAATCACGCTTAATGTGGTAGCCTCTTTTAATCTAAAGATGATTATTTTTCTTTGAGAACTTAGGATGTTTTCTACCCTGTTTTTGTTAAGCGTGGAAGATGTATTGCGTTGCCTTGAACAACAAGTCGACACCACAACAGAATTTAAGTTGTGTGTGGACAGAGAAGACCTTCCAGACAGAGGCATTCTCCAGTGGCATAGAAAAAAATCTGCATCTCCCACCAGTGTTCTTAGGGTGGTTTTCATTGGAGAGGCAGGCGTGGATACAGGAGCACTTAGGAAAGAGTTTTTGAGTGGTGAGTTGCCTATTACCTGTTTTGTCCTAGTGTCAATAAATAATGGATAACTTAAAAATGCGGATATTTTTTGTATGAAAGACATGATTTCAAGTATTGAATGCAGATTCTTTGAAGGACCTGAGAACAAGGGCAAAAACCCCCAAGTATTCTCTAACCGATCTTGATAATGAAAACTTCAGGTTGGTTACATACGAGCTTTGTGTGTTACATTTAATACGCATCCGATATTTTTGTTAATGTTACCTGAAAATGAATTATAATCATTTGTCTACACAGAACTGTTGGTGAAATAATTGCAGTCAGCCTCGCCCAAGGAGGCCCATCTCCTGCCTTTTTCAAAGAATGGTGCTACAATTTCCTCTGCTCAGGAGAGGTTGATTTCAGCTGTCTAAGGAGGATGTTGCAGATGTGGAATCTTCCCTGCTCATCAGCAAAGTGAGCACCTGGTTTAGCTCTGGCACATGATATATTATGAGTATGGTGTTTTTAAACACTTTTAACCTTCTGTATTTCCTCTTTCATATTATACATTTCCAGGTTGAAGATGCAGCAGACATAGATTCTCTGATGATGTGGGCTGATGAAATTGTCAGCTGTGGATACACAAACCAGATAAAGATGGATAGTAAGGAAAGCATGATCCGGTAAGGGAGAAAAAGTCAGAGAGATCATTAACCCATCCCCCCATCCCCAACTAGTTTTTCATTTTGTTTTTTTTAAGTGCCATTGTCTTACACTCTACAACAAGACTGATTCCAATGCTACAGCAGCTCAGAAAGGGCATGGAACTGTATGGTCTTGTGAACCTGATGGCTGTAAATCCTGAAGCTTGCCACAGTTTGTTTGTTCCTGGGAAAATCCTCAAAGTAAGTATTAACATAGCAGCTTCAGTCTGATCCGAAGACAGTCCACTTATCTGTACTGTAGTTATCCTGTATTTATTTATTAGTTTTGAATGAACAATATATCTATAATATAATCTACTTTATTTCCTTATTTACAGCCAGACGCTGATTTCATTATGATGAGCTGCCAACCACATTTCAGTGAAAAGGGGACATCTAGGGAGAGAACTGAGAGGAAGATCATAAATTTTTTGCAAGATTTCTTGCAGGAGATTGAAGCATCAGGTACTATATAGTATTAGCTGTATATACCTATAGTATTGTATATATACCGTATGCATCTGTTAAATATTTTTGCTTTAACATGCAGGGCACTAGGAAGTATTCTTAGTTGTTAATTTAAAACATTGTAATCCAGATTGCTTTTTTTTTTAGAAAAGACTTCAGAAACATTTTCAAACATCACAGATGCAGGTGGTGAAAAATCAGAGTCTCTTGCTGTCCAGCATGTGCTCCAGTGGATGACCGGCCAGTCCCATGTTCCCATTGTGGAATCGAAGAAATTATTTTACGGCTATAATATATCCTGCATCGTTACCAATATAATTTACAGCATTGATACTGCATTGAGATGTTCATTAAAAACCTGTTGGTCTCACATTAACCTTTGTATTACAGGAGCAGCCGTGATCATTGTATACACACATTACATTAAGGTTAACACAGCATACATGCTTACAAAACACATATAATACATATAATCTAGGAACAGGCCTGAGCAAAGGCCCGAATCTATTCAGCTTCTTGTTGCAACCTGTCGCAGTGGGGTTTGCTTGGTAACAGGTGACAGAAGATGTGCTAAAGAGGAAGTCGAGTCCAGGGGGACTTTCAGGGCCCAAAGTCATCGCCATATTTGGAAAGAAGATGCCAGAAAGAGGAACTTCTGTGTCTGCAATTAGCTCTAAAAATATTGATCATTGTCTGTACAAGATGCAAATGATGTTCTTAGAAATACAAATTATGTTCTTAGAACGCAAGAGGAGGCGTTATACTCCGACGCTATAAAAACCATTCTCTGTGTATTTTTGGGGAAGAACCCCGCAGATGTGATGCTGTGTGCTTCTTCCCACGCGTGTGTTCAATAAACCCATCTGTTTGATTGCATCTTTCTGGGCCTCTGGTATTTTGTTTTGGTTCTCAATATCTTGAATCAGGACACCATCCTTCCTGATGAAAAGAGACATTTCAAAATAACGTGCAAGTTTGACCACGAATGTAAGGAGCGGCTGGGAGATCACTCAATTTGTTACCCAGTTGTGAGTGCATGCACTTGTACTGTGACTTTTCCAGTGCAGCATCTGGACACTTACACAGTGTTTAAAACCATAATGACTGCAGCAGTTAGATATGGTGGTGAATTCCACAGAGTTTAACACATTGTTGTCTTGTAATTTGGAAACTAAATGAGTAAAAATGTTTCTAAACATTAGCTGTTAAGATGTTCGTAGCTGTTTCATGAAAATGACAAGACTTCAAAACTTTGTGTAGGGTCCTACGTTGATAGATAATAAGCAAGTGCTTTGTTTGCTTGTCTACTTGTAATCTGAATGTTTTAGCAAAGAAATCCAGTATTTGAGAACTTAAAAGAGCGTTGACTTTCACGTCCATGTTAAGTGTCACTGTTGGTTTGACACATGTAGCAAGAATTGTATGTACAGGTCACGACCGTGTGACTCAGAATGTTCCAAGGGATTAATTGTTCTCTGAAGTCCCTCCAGGGTTTCCTCATCCAGTGGCCATTCAACTTCAGGAACCACAACTGTGCTGTTAGATTCTTCTTGCAGTACAGCACTCTCCCAGTCAATGCCTGGATCCTGAAGCTCCTTCAAATCCACAAACATATATAATAGTCATTATTCCAGAATAGGTACTTTTGGGAGTAATGTTATTTTATGTAAGCGTTTTTTCCATTAAATACAACAATTTAAAAAGAATGCCTTTGTTTTCATGTTCTTCTTGCTGTAATTTAGATTAGTGGTAATTAATAAGCAAGAATGTATAAAATCACCAGAAGCATCTCCCGGATGTGCTACAAGTGTTTAATTTGTTAATTTCAGAAGAGCAGAGTTAACTGCTAACTAAAATTTTGTTACTGTGTTACACAGTTACTGTGAATTTACAGCAGTTACACAGTGATTGGTAATAAACAGTCCCCAAAACTTGCATATGATCTTCAATTTGGAATCCATCTACTGACTATCACATAGCAGCTGGAGCAGTCTCCAATGGAGGTGAGTCCACTGCTGCCACCTGTGGCCAAGAACCATAGCCTACTACTAGATTAACTTGTGACACACATCTGCACGTGCTTCTATGATCACATTGAGTAGAGGCTGAGTGGCTGCACTTACACCTGGTGCATTCAAATCCACCTACAAACATGTTGAAAGATGCAATGCCAGCAATGTGGATTGACAACACTAAAAACAATCATTAAGCAAAGACAACAGGGATCTCTTTTTTCATGTTTATTTGGCATGCACAACATTTGTAGTCGCCTTCTTTACAGGTGAAGTCCACGAACACTGTATGGTACCAATTTGCACAGAAGGTACATTCAATCTGCAGGAAAAATTAGATCAGAGTCAGAATCATTCATCTGACGTCAGGCTGTTGAGTGAAGCAATTAAACATGTTCAGATGTGCAGGTACTGTAGATTTCTGTGCAAAAGCCTTATCTGTGAGTCTGTCAATGTTTTCATGTGTCCTTTAGGTGCTCCAGTCTCTTTAAAGTGCAAAGGCATGCAGGTTACGTGAACTACAAGTTTTCTGTTGGTGCATCAAAGTGACATTTCACCCAGTGATGTTTAAGTAACCCATTCAAGGTGTTTCCGTCTTAGGTATCGATTTGGTGATCTTACACACTGATCAGTTTCTGCACCTGAGCTTCTCTCACCACTGGCACAACATACCTGGGAAAGGTCATTGAAAATATATTCCACAATAGGGATAGACATGCTGACTGTGCTGACAGAATGTGTTGTGAGAACAGTAGTCAAACATTAATGTGTAATATATTTGTTGAATACATAAGTCTTTGCTGTGAAATGATATAAACAAAAGGAGCGCTGATTTCAGAATCTTCAAGTGTATGATAAGCTCAAAATAAGCAAAACTGCATGTCATGTAGTTGAACGTTTTTTTGGAAAGGATGGAAAACAATGACAGTTACAAATGTATTGTGCATAAAACGAATTCAAATGTGGTGATAGAGCCAGCTACAGATGTGTGTCACAAGTTAATCTGGCTGGATAATAAACAGAAACAATTGATCCCTGTTCTCTTTGCTTACTGATTGTTTTTAGTGTTGACAATCCACATTGCTGGCATGTTGTCTTTCAACATGTTGGTGGGTAGATTTGGATGCACCAGGTGTAAGTGCAGCCACTCAGCCTCTACTCAATGTGATCATAGAAGCACGTGCAGATGTGTGTCACAAGTTAATCTAGTAGTAGCCTTAAACATAATTAATACTAATCACTAAATCTCCTAATTTTAATAATTCTGATTTTATAAATAATTTATTTGTATGTTCTCTATATTTAACGTTATGTAACTGCTGTAAATTCACAGTAACTGCCATCTCCTTACAAATGTTTATTGGATTAACCACACTTATACAGACTGTATATAACTACCACCTCTAAAATGTTTGTTTGCAGAGAAAAGACACAGACAGACTCTGCTTACAGGATGTGATGTGACAACACTAATGAAATATTGATGTGTCATTTTTGTTCAAGACGTTTTTCTTATGGGCAAAAATATTAAGATCATGATGAACAGGGGTGGTGATTCCTATGACTTTGTGTATACAATTTGGAATTTTTTACAAATGTGGTCCAAAATAGATACATGATATCATTTCCTTCATTTCAAAGGTTTATTTGCATGACGCACAAACAGACACAATTGAAAAGGTACAAATGTGTTGTGCATGAAACGAATTCAAACGTGGTGCAGATTGTTGATCTGGCTGTAGGCTGTGGCACTTGGCCAGAGGTGGCGCTGGTTGATTCGAGTCCATGTTAGTGCACACAAAGTAAACTGCACGCTTTAGTTGTGAAACAAAAACGCTGAAACCGGAGAAATAAAACGTGCGAGGGGGACGATAACGACGGCAAGAGGCTCCCGATCGTTTACTCTTGCTGTCCTGTGAACAACATCGGCGTGGTGTTAATTGTTTGCTGTTTTCGCGATCGCGTTGCGCATGAGGATATCACCAGGTAAACTCGCGACATTTTTAAACATTTTGTTGTTCAACAGCATCAAGACTGACGGAGTGTGTTTGAGATAACCTCACAAGTGTCACAAATGACACATTTGGCGGGTTTTTTTGCTGGTTTGTCGGCAGCAGCTTTGAAACGCAAGTCTGCCACACATCTGTTCGACCAACGCCAGTTGATCTAAACGCCAGTTGATCTGGAACACCGGCTACCGGTGAAAATAACGGAGGAAATCTGGACAGTAAGCCAATTTCTGTCTTAGCGCATTAGCGCCGCTGTGTGCTTTTGTGGTCTTCTTTTGCGGCTCATTCAGTGAATTTTGGTCAGAGTGTGGTGAAACTTGGTGTTTGGAATTGGTGATAGCTCTGGAAGATAACCAGCTTTTCTTTAGCCGGTTACATGAAGTCTGGAGAATTTCTGGTTCGCCTTGTTTGTTTAGCGGACTTGTGCGCATTTACATAACTGCTCGTTTAATCATGGCTTGTTTTCGTTGAGTTTGGTGGTTGTAGAAATTGTTTATATGACATTTTAGCTGAGATTCAGAGGTTTCTGTGGATACCACACATGTTTGGACCAGAGGCGGAGCTAGACATTTGAAACACCTGGGGCTTAGCCCTAAAGGGTAGTATGCACGTGGGACTTTTTTTTTTTTTTGGGGGGGGGGGGGGGGGGAGTTAGAAATGACTGAAAGATTAATAGGCTCTGTTTTGAGTTTTGTTCAAAAAAGAATGACTTCATATAGGGAAAAATATATATGACATATGCAGGACACCTTAAACTACTTTTTTAATTAAGCAGCAAGGCAGAACAAAATCAGTGCTGTATCAAGACACGAGGACTAAACCCCAATTCAACCAGACCCAGAACTGATCCGGAATTAAACCAGGACTACAACAGTTCAAAATCAGGACTACTTAGGACTTAACCAAGACAGAACAAGAATCAGAACTAGATGATAGTAGCACTAAAAATCATCATAGACCTGCACTACACTGCACTACTAATTCTACCAAAGTCCACTATTTAGATTCAGAAAAGTTTATATAATTACTTAGCCTTGTTGTGCAAACAAGCCTGCATAACTTAATAAATATATAACTTGAAAAATAACAAACCTAAAAAGAAACACTAGGTATGAGATACATGAGTACCTATGATACGGTGATACTTTTGGTAAACAACCATTTGACTAACATGTGAGTCTCACCTGCTCTTGTTCCATCTCTGTTCTGTCCTCATTCTCTCTCTCCCTCTCTGTTCCTCTCGCTCCCTCTGTGCTGACAATCATCAAATATGCAGTTGAAACCAGATATTTAAACACTCTTCAGATAAAAACACAAACACTTTTTTAATTGTAACATCAAATCAGACTAAATGTTTATTTTTTTAGATTGATAAATATAAAAAACATATTTGTTAACTTTAAGAGTAAAGAGAGAAACTACCTGTATTTCTTAATTGTAAATGGCACCAAATTGTATTCAAAACTGAGCCACACTTATGGAGCTCCACAGTTCTTTTCCTGGTGTTTTGGTTGACATCTCTTGATTTTCCCATTTCAAAGAAACAGGCTCTGTGTTTTGCCTTATATGCATCCACAGGTGTGCCACCAATTTACTCACATGGACTCTACTAACCTATCAGAAGCTTCTTAAGCTCAGAATGGAATCGTCTGGAGTTCTCTTATTAATTAACAATAAACTTAGTGTATATGTACTCCTAAATTTGATGAATGTGATTTAAAAAAAATAGACAGCTCTCTCTCTCTTTATTCTGACATTTAACTAATTCAAAATATATTTCAATATTTATCTAAAACAAAAGTTTACTCTAAATTGATGTTGTACAGTAAAAATGTTTTATGTTTTCTCCCTAAAGTGTATGTAAATATCTGGTTACAAATGTGAATATACTGCTGTGTATTGAAATTCCTCTTGTTTTGCATAGAAATATACTGAACAACATACAAAGCATAATATATAAAATAACATTTACCTGACTTTTTTCTTTGAAAGAACCCTCTGATGTCCATTCTTATATTTCAGTACATAACTGAAACCGATTTAGTCGGGGAGGGTAACAACTGAAAATATGAAATAAACACACGTAAGCTAAGACTCTAAAAAAATAGCATTTGTTCGGCTTTTCATTTCGCCATTTGTTGATTCACTTGAAGAGCAAGTAACGTAATATTGGTCAAGTGATCAGTTTGATATCAATCTTTCGTGATACACCGTCATATTTACATTATTTGTACAGTACGAATGATTTGCTTTGGTACCTGGTCGAACTTAAGCTCTCCTTGGTATGGCTGGCTCCGTTTCTCCAACAGCGCACTCACAGGCAGCAGCTGCCCCGCCCCCTCGCTCAGTCGCTTAGTGCCTGAGCTCGGATCATACCAATATCAGGGGGGATTCACGCACAGTCGTAAGTTCCCACAGTGTGCACTATGTGCTTCGAATATTGTGTGTACTTTTTGTTTTATACAGTTGTCAGCCAGGCATCTAACTATGAAAAAAATTTCACTCCAAAAGACCCCGGGCTTCTGACAAAACAACCCGGGCTTAAGCCCAGTAAGCCACCCCCACGCTCCGCCCCTGGTTTGGACTTATATTTCTCACCCCGTGTTATAACCGATTAAACGTGATCTCCTCCTTTTTGCTCGCGGTACCGGGGACGTGGGGCTTAAAGCACTCGTTGCAGGCTGCTGAGTTTGCATCTTTTGCTGTGAAGTACAGCCAGACGTTTGACCGCTTCGCCTTGGGCATTTTTATCTGTAGCTCTGCTGTAAAAGAACGTACGTACCTGGGCCCGCCTACTATCCTTGTAAAGGTAAAATGATTGGCTAGAATCCAAAGTGTATGACATCTCAAGAAAAAAAAAAGCACCGAAATAAAGCACCGAAATGTGCGCTGCTTTTCGGTCTGGTTACTACCGTTTATGTCGCCGGTACCATCCCTAATCAGAACTGCTACAACAATCTACCCATGCAGTCAATAATAATATAAAAAACATCAAAAGACTAACCTCTGATTGTGGACACTCTTTCCAGATATGAAACTCGCTCTCCCTGTTCCTCTTGTGGCAAACATGAAATGTGCAATGTCCAGGTTTTCTACTCCTTGATCTGCCCTAACCCTATGATAAAAATAAATTTTTAAGGAATTTTTAAAGTTTTCTTTAATGAAACTTGTTGCTAGCATATAAATTTAATCAGGGCATAAAACCTTGATGGTAAGCCGTGAAGCTGGGCTGATCTCAGGAAAAATGAGAATGCAGTTTTTGCCCTGTTGTTAGTTGCTGCATCCAAGTACAGGACCTGCAGTAAAGACAAATGGAAAATTAAAGATCTGGTTTCAGATCATGTGTAGTTTTTCAGTTAATAATGCAGTTTCATAATAAGTGTTCAAGGAATATTGTATGGTTCTATGTTCATAACCATAATTCAAAGCTTGAGTAGTCTATACATCAATATTGGTAGTACTTATCAAAAAATAAAAACGGCCTTTTAGTTGAACCTTTTTTTTTGTAAAGAACTGATTATAAATTTTTTTTAAAAATTGCAAATCGTCCACTATGTTGGCTTGCTGAATAATTGATGTTCATAAAAAAATAACCTAATACAGCTCTCATTTCAAAACTACCAAATATTCTACATAACAGTTAAAATTTTACCTTCCTTGAGTAGCCATCCACTCCACCAAAGATCACAACATTGTACCTGTTTCAGAGGGAAAACAAACAGACCAACTTCTGTTTCCAGTTCAATAATGGCCACAGAGCTGATGTTAATTTCACACTGAACCAGATGATGAATGTTTTGTAGAGCCTCTGTAATCTCTGACAGACCGCCTATTTGCTGAGAGAAAGATTCAAACAGAACAAGCTCATGACGAGTCAAGAACTCCAAATAATCCAGATTTAGTGGTTGTTGGTTTAAAGCAGCTTCCAGTTTAGAGAGGAGTCTATGCATCATTTGCTGTCTCAGTATGTCCTGTTAAAAGCAGCAAAGAACATGGGCAAGTAGTTAGAAAAATACAATGAAATGATGTATCTCAGAAAAAAATAAACAACCCATAAAACGAACTACATGAGGTACATCATTTTTCAAGTTTGCATAGTTTGCAAATTAGCTAACGTCAGTTATCAAGCGAATAATAATGTACAAAATGATTTTATATTACTTACATGTGGCCGGGACATGCTGTTTTCGTGCTGCTGTTCAGTATTCGACGACATAAAAGAGAGCTACTCAAATATAATTTGGAGAAATGAGTCAGTTGGCATGGTTGTATGATGCAACTACATTATACTACACCAACGATAGTCTTAAAAAATAATATATTTTAAAATAAAATAATTAAAGATATTATCTGCAAATTGGGGTTTAATTGAGTTTAGCTGGATTTAGTTACATTTCCCTCCCCAACTCAGACTCAATGACCACCATCACCCTCTCCAATCCAGACTCAACGACCTCCATCACACCTCTCACCCCCCTTTCCTCCTCCCTGAAACTCAGAATACACACTGAGGACGTGAGCCGACTATTTCAGAAACAGAAGCCCAGGAAAGCCCCCGGACCAGACGGTGTCTCACCCTCCTGCCTCAAGACCTGTGCTGAACAGCTGGCTCCCATCTTTACTCGCATCTTCAACAGATCCCTGGAGCTGTGTGAAGTTCCATCCTGCTTCAAATGCTCCACCATCATCCCTGTTCCCAAGAAACCCACCATCACAGGACTGAATGACTACAGACCTGTCGCCTTGACGTCTGTGGTCATGAAATCCTTCGAACGACTGGTGTTAGCCCATCTGAAGGACATTACAGGCCACCAGCTGGACCCTCTGCAGTTTGCCTACCCTACCAGGCAAACAGGTCGGTGGATGATGCAGTGAATATGGGGCTGCACTACATCCTGCAACACCTCGACCGCCCGGGAACTTATGCCAGGATCCTGTTTGTGGACTTTAGTTCGGCTTTTAACACCATCGTGCCTGAACTTCTCTCTTCCAAACTCTCCCAGCTCAGCGTGTCTCCAGCTACCTGTCAGTGGATCACCAGCTTCCTGACAGACAGAAAGCAACAAGTGAGGCTGGGGGAGATCACCTCTGAAACTCGGTCCCTCAGTATTGGTGCCCCTCAAGGATGTGTCCTCTCACCACTACTGTTCTCCCTCTACACTAATGACTGCACCTCCAAGAACTCGGCTGTTAAACTCCTAAAGTTTGCAGATGACACCACTGTCATTGGCCTCATTCAGGATGGTGATGAGTCTGCATACCGGCAGGAAGTTGAGCGGCTGGTACTCTGGTGCAGTCAGCACAATCTGGAGCTGAACATGCTTAAGACTGTAGAGATGACAGTGGACTTCAGGAGACATCCCTCAACTCTGCCCCCCTACCATATCAGACAGCCATGTGTCCACTGTGAAGATCTTCAAGTTCCTGGGTACCACCATCTCCCAGGACCTGAAGTGGGAGACCAACATCAACTCCATCCTCAAAAAGACCCAGCAGAGGATGTACTTCCTGAGACAACTGGGGAAGTACAGTCTTCCACAGGAGCTGCTGATCCAGTTCTACATTGCAGTCATTGAGTCTGTCCTGTGCTCCTCCATCACAGTCTGGTATGGTGCAGCCACTAAACAGGACAGGAGCAGACTGCAGCGGACTGTACGGGCAGCAGAAAGGATCATCGGCGCCCCCCTGCCCTCCATCCAGGACCTGTACCTCTCAAGAACCAGGAAACGGGCAGGGAAAATCATCACAGACCCCTCACACCCTGGACACAGACTTTTTGATCTGCTGCCCTCTGGCAGACAGTACAGAAGCCTGCAGACCAGGACCACCCGACACAGGAACAGTTTCTTTCCCCTCGCCATCTCCCTTCTAAACAGTTGACCTGTCACACTGCTCCCACTGCCAGACTGCAACTGCACCTTATGTACATTCTGTAGTATTTATTCCACCTCATTTTATTTCTGTATTTTATGTATATAAGTTTAGATTAGTTATTTATAGTTAGTTTATACAGCTTTGTGTATGTATGTGTATGCATGTGTAATGTATATATAGACACGTGTGTGTGTGTGTGTGTGTGATTTACATTGCTGTGCTTGAGAGCCACCATCTACCGGAACCAAATTCCTTGTATTTGTCTGCACATATACTTGGCCAATAAACACGATTCTGATTCTGATCTCGGACAGTGTTTCCGGAATGCAGCAGCTAGCGAGCTGATTGGAGACCGTAAGAGCCAATCAGAATTTTTGAAACCAAGTCTGTGATTGGTTGGTTTTGTGGCACACTTATAACGGTGTACAGAGAGTTGAGCGCACGCAGCAGAGAATGTTGTGAGCGCAAGCAACACATTGCGAGCAAGCGCAAATGAAAAAACTGAGCGAGAGGGGGTGCTATTGTGTGTGTATATGGATAAGCGCAAACACTGAAATACATTTTTTGCACGCAGCAATGAATTTTGTTCACTCAAATTCAGCTTTTGTACGCTCAAAATAAATTTCTCCTCAAAATGCAACACTTGCACCTGCAATTTTATTTTTACGTGTGCTCAATTTTTTTTTACGTGCGCTCAGAATAGTGGCACTGAAATAACGCCATAGTCACACAGCTAAAAATTAAAAACCAAGAGACCGATGTTACAAGGTACATTTTTGTAATGTTTTCAGTTTATTCATTCAAAACATAAAACTGTTTAAGATTCCACCAAGACATGAGCTTTTTTTTGCTTTCGTAGTGACAACGCTATTGACTACAGCGTCGACCCTCCTGTCACAAAGAACTGCTGGCTTATGTCTGCCCTGCAGAGGCCACTGGCAGATTTTTTCGTGGCACAACTTTAAGTGTGAATTATGCTGAATTACTAGAAAATATTTGGTTTAAAAGTAGAGGAATCATCATCATTATTATTATTATTATTATTAATAATAATAAACTTATTGTGGAAAATGTCCTTCCACTTGTTAAAACGAACAAATAAAGTATCCCAGATTGCAGAATGACTCATGTCTACATCATTATATTAAAGAAAGAAAAAATAATAAGGATTTGGAGATTGTTGTGGCAAAATAATACATCCAAGCCATTTGAATTCTACTGAAACAATTGCACAGTAAAAAAATACCACTGTCTTACTTCAGCGTAGCTTCTAATCTGAACCAAATCTAATAATTGACAATAGATAGAGTTGACATTAATAGGCATTTATTCTACACTTTGTTGTTAAACAGAAAGTTAAAACTAATTAGATTATTTTAGTTAAATGAAATATGCTTTCCTGGGTGATTTATCTGAAAAAGAGTTGTGCCATCTCAGGAGATACATTGACTTTTACAATTTGACAGACGGGTTGGGCCAGCACCAGACGCATACATATCAAGCATAAACATAAATAAGGCATTTCAGTCTTAACACTTATGTTTACTTTTAGTGGGAACAGTGTTGCAAACAACATCCTCCGTGTCAGCTTCTAAATGTTTGGACATTTTTCTGGTCTTAAAATTTTTTTAAACTCATCCAGTTTAAGAAAATTGGACAACTCATTGGAGATCAATCAGTTTCAATTGCTACCTTTCATAGTATTTAACTATGAAAGCAACTCCGCCTAATGCGCCAACTGGTGGAATGTCAGGAATTACGGGATGAGAACAAATGAATGTAATCATAATTATGATATTAATTGATTTGGGCAAGTCTGTAGCAATCTTTGGCAGGATGTAAAAACATTGTAAAAAATGTTTGGAATCATGTATGATTTTCATTCCACTTGTCACGTGTACACCACTTTGTATTGGTCTTTCACGTGGAATTCCAATAAAATTGATTCATGTTTGTGGCTGTAATGTGACAAAATGTGGAAAAGTTCAAGGGAGCCGAATACTTTTGCAAGCCCCTGTGTGTGTGTGTGTGTATATATATGTGTGTGTGTATATATATATATATATATATATATATACATATATATATATATGTACACACACACACACACACACACACACACACACACACACACACACACACATATGTATGTATGTGTATATATATATATATATATATATATATATATACACAGATAGATGATTTGACATTTGACTGTACTTGAAATTATTTACATATATACATTTTTCTATTTAAGGAAATGTTTTTTTTTTATGAAAAAAAAAATAATATGTCACATACATACAGTCAAAGCGTTTAGTTGCTTTTTTGACAGATGTTATGAGCAGTAAAAATTCATTTTGAAAGACCTGTGTCTTGTTCTCTTTTGAATATTACAAAATAAGACAAGGACCTGTATATCACATAAATTGCTTCCCTCCTGTTACCAACATGAATAAATAATATGTATCCCACATTGCTGAATGACTCATGTAATCTTTATTTTATTTTAAAAAAGGACTTGCTGGTTTGAAAGTCAGAATATTACAAATCCAATCCTATGACATCCACTCTGGAAAAATAAGTAAATAAATACATAAATAAATGTAATACTGGACTAACTCTCAAGTGACTTCTAAATTTGCAATCACTGTCTCAGGTTTTCTCAGCACTTTCCACACCATGAAATATTTTTTTCTTCTTTAAAAGGTTAGAAATACTTGAAGTATATACATTTTTGCTTGACAACAAACATTATCACATACTTGTTTCTTCTCTAGTGTGAAGTCAGTTTGTCTCTTTCATCTAAATTGACCAAAACAGTATCACAGATTCTCGTGGAATAAAGTCCTTGTTATGTGCACTGGTTTGACCCCCAATGTCAACATTAAAGATTACCGAAACTGCTGGATTTCTGGTAAATTACTGCTTTGGGGGAGTATTTTGTGTGGGTGGGAGGTGAAAGAGGAGGGAGAGAAAGTGAAGTTTGCCCGTTAAAAAAAAATTATGTACACAATAATGTTGTCCTTCTTTGACTTCAAAAGACAGTTTCAGCTGTGTTTGTGCTCTGCTAGGAGGCATCATGGGGAGAACTGTGGTGCATCTCACCCTCATTGGGCTGCAGCTGGCTTTGGCTTCCATACTGCCAAACAAGGTAGGGTCAAAATACATAAATGACCATAGCACCACTTCAAAGATCCATAATTTAAAATCACATATACATAGTTAAATAAAAAGTTTAAAAGCCAAAAGCTAAAGAAAACAAAATTTTACGTACCTCTGCAATTCATATTTCACAGATAATGAGATATCTGAGGTGTGCAATTGACAGCATCTTTCTGTCAGTTCAACACCAGACTCTGTGGGTTGAAGGTTTTTGTGACAATCCTCAGGATTATTTCATTTTTTTCATGTGCTGTGTGTTTGTGTACAAGTCAGCTGACACATTAACACTGGCAGTTGCGCATTAATTTGGAGACAAAAAGAAGGATTGGGGTACGATGAAGTGTTCTGCTGAGCATTATAACATTATGTAATGTCCCATGAAGTGAAAGAATTCTAACTGTATGTGTTTGTATGTCTACCTTATCCTTTCTGTGCATCCACAATCACAGATCTCATTTTAATTGTTCAGGCTTGTTATTTGATGATGGTGTTAATTGGTTAAGGTAAATTTAGCTTGTTTGGTTGTTTGAACAATGGAAACGTGTTGGGTGTTTCTAACAACTCCCCTTCTGATGCATAAAAAGTAAAAGTATAAATGTAAGTGAGTGTCATGCTCTTTTGTGTGTGTGCCCTGAACACTAGATGAAAACTAATTTGAGGGTTTTTGCAGAGAGACCAATGAAATTCCACTGACACCAGTCAATGAGATCGGTTAAGCCTATCGTTTTCTCAGGATGACTGGGACGTCTACAGCTTTCACATCAACTCCACAGTGACCAGTCGTTATGCCACCACTGTCATCACAAGCCGTGTGGCCAATCGTATGAACGAGTCAAAGGAAATTGAATTCCATGTTCGGATTCCCAAGAACGCCTTCATCAGTAAATTTCGAATGTGTGTGAAGTTAAATTAATCTGTAACCATCCAGAGACATTTGCAAATAAAGAATTCTACAGTAAAGAACATATTACAGGATACTCAGCAGTGTGTGCATTTACACAAGGGCTTTTCTTGGTCCTCTTCAGGTTTATCAATGGCCAAGTTTATGATGGTGTTGTGAAAGCTAAGGAGCAAGCTCAGCAGCAGTACACTGAAGCTGTGTCCCGTGGTGAAAGTGCTGGACTTGTCAGGTATTTAAATTAATTAATTAACTTAAAGGTTTATGTGAAAAAATTCTCAGTAACATTTTTCATGTCTTCTTCTGCATCTTCAGTTCTCTAAAATTATTTTTGTTTAACTGTGTGAGGAGGAAAAAACCTTTTAGCAGGGATTAAAGTGAAACAATGACCTCCTGGGTTGCACAGCTCAGAAGGTTAGACTAGAAAGTTAAATGTAACATGTCATATCTTCATTTATTGTAGATATTTTAAATCAGATATTGAAGCAATTCATGACGTTTTGCTGAATTCTGTTTTTCAGAAGGAGTGTACAACAATTTAAGTGTACTAAATTAGCCACAGGCTATAGCTTACATAAGTTTGTACACTTTTGAATGCAGTTGTCAAAATCCACAAAGAGCAGTGAAACTGGAATAGTAGTGCCAGTTAGCTAAGCACACTCTTTACACAAAGAAAATGTAAAAAAAAACAAAGGGAAAAAAGGGATTAGTATGTGACTTATTACAAAATAATTCTTTTCCCCACACTACACTGCATACCACCTGATCTTAGGGGTCCCTCCCACCTGCCAAATATCACTTTAATCCTTGCGTTTTAGTCAGTTTACTCAAAAATCATGTTTGGTCTTCAGGAATAACTGATTTTTAATTGCATTTATATTAAATAATTATTGTTTCTGCTGTAGTTCTGTAGGAAGGACTCTGGAGGAATTTAAGACCTCTGTAACTGTGGCTGCTCACAAAAAGGTCACGTTTGAACTCACATATGAGGAACTGATGAAACGCACACATGGCAAGTACGAGCTGCAAATTCATGCTCAACCCATGCAGCCTGTCAGAGACTTCAAGGTGACTCCCATCTTGGTATCTGTTCAGTGATTGTTTAGGAAAACAATGCTGAGATAAGACCACACGTGTTTTATTTTATTATACTTGATCCCAGGTGGATGTGTACATTCATGAAGAAGCCGGCATCAGTTTCATTGATGTGAAAGGAGGCCTGAGCACCAAAGGCTTCGCTAATGCCATCACCAAAACACATGTTAATAAACAGGTACAGTTATAACACAAATGTCAGTTTTATTGACACTAAGAGTCACAACAGTTTGCAATAAGAGGAAGCCTAGAAAAAAAATCTATGCATACAGCAAAGACATGTGGGTTGTATATGTGAGGTTGGACACTAAGAAAGGAGAAAAGGACTGGAGACTGAGACTGAGATATCAAACTGAAGAGAATGTGCAGCAGGTTAACGTAATAGGTAATCGTAATGTATTAACAAATGAAGAGAGTTTGTTGAAAAAAATGGAATGAATAATTTCAGGAACTGAAGAAAATGAGACAGAGAGAAGGACAGGCGGAGGAATGACAGTGAATCATGAAGTGCAGAGGATTATTAAGGAGGAAGTGAGGGCAGTTACGAAGAGGATAAAGAGTAAAAAGCCAGTTGATTCACATGACGTATGATAGATTGCCAAGTAGAACTGTGGGACTGCAGAAACAGTGGTGATGTGTGTCGCTGAAGTGACAGATTTGTAGTGAGGAAAGGTGGAGGTATGCTCTAGAGAGAAGAGGAATGAGCGTCAGTAGAAACAAGAAACATGACAGAATGCATGAGTGTGAATAAGAGATAGAAGAAAATAGTGATTACAACTACAAATTTTGTTAATGCAGTACCAATTGAATGCCCAATGATCACATCTGTTAAATACTGATTTTAACTGTCCCTGTATATCTCTGGTATTATGTGACATAATGTAATCGAATCGTACAGTATTTGCATTGTTGTTTTGGGTGATGTTAGTCTTGAACTATTGAAGTCTTCCTGCACTATATCTGTCAGAATGTTGAGCAATTCCCCATTTTTACTCATAATAATGAATTCTGATTTTCTTTTAATATTTTATGCATTACACACATTACAAGACTTTTATTAAACCTCAGACAAAAAACTCAGATCCTTAGTTGTTCGGGTTTTTTTCAATGTGGAGTTTAAATTGTTTAAAAATCACTGCATTTTTTCTTTATTTCTAATCTACAGTGTACAAACCTTTTGGTAACAGTGACTTGTATATGCACCTCTTAGATTTATCAAGCCAAAATCAATGAGAAGCAGAGGACATTGGTTTGACAGAAATTAAAATCACTGACCTCTCACTCGATCAAGAGTCTAAAGCAGGGGTGTCAAACGTACAGCCCGTGGGCCGGATCAGGTCCGCAAACGGGTTTAATCCGGCCCATGAGATGATTTTGTAAAGTATAATAATGAGCTGCAATTTTTCAAAAAAGAAACTGCTGTTCCAATTCTGTCCATTGGATGGCGCAATAGCAATTGTGAGCTTCTTTGTTTTGCCCGCAAAATTTAAACCTGATGTGCTTTGGTACCTTCATTGCCCTAATATTTCTCTGTCAAAAAAGAGAAAAGCGGATGCAGAGTGCAGAGTGTTCCAAGAAAAATGCTCATCCTCCTATTTATTCACGGAAGTCCATGGGAAAGCTGTATGTTTGGTGTGTTCCTTGCATGTTGCCGTCCTGAAAGAATATAACCTCCGTCGCCACTATGTGAGTCTTCATGCTGACAAATATGACAACTTTCAAGAACAGTGGAGAAGAGAGAAGGTGAATGAACTGTTGGCGGGTCTGAAGAAACAGCAGTCTGTGTTTACTCACAGCTGAGACATCAGTGACGCTGCGCGCTAACTCATTGCTAACGAAATTGTACTAGCTTCAAAACCATTTAGTAAGGGTGAATTTGTAAAATCATGTATGATGAAGGCATCGGAGACTGTGTGCCCTGAAAAGCGCCAGGCCTTTGCAAATACGTTGAGAATCTGTGGCAAGATCTGAAAACTGCTGTTCACAAACGCTGTCCATCTAATCTGACTGAGCTGGAGCTGTTTTGCAGAGAAGAATGGGCAAGGATTTCAGTCTCTAGATGTGCAAAGCTGGTAGAGACATACCCTAAAAGACTGGCAGCTGTAATTGCAGCAAAAGGTGGTTCTACAAAGTATTGACTCAGGGGGCTGAATAATTACGCACACCCCACTTTTCAGTTATTTATTTGTAAAAAATGTTTGGAGTCATGTATGATTTTCGTTCCACTTCTCACGTGTACACCACTTTGTATTGGTCTTTCACGTGGAATTCCAATAAAATTGATTCATGTTTGTGGCTGTAATGTGATAAAATGTGGGAAAGTTCAAGGGGGCGGAATACTTTTGCAAGCCACTGTATCAGCCTGACAAGAAACACAATTGGTGACAGGATTTCTGATCTTTCAGCGGATTTGGACGGCCAGTTGAAGCAAAAAGTCATTTATTGCGTTTTCAGTTGCAATTAATGAAGGCACGGACATCACAGATGTTGCACAACTGCCAATTTTCATCCGCTGAGTTGATGGCACATTGACCATCACCGAGGAGTTCGTGGAGTTGGTGCCAATGACAGATACAACGACCGCAGCTGATATTTTCACTGCACTCGTCGGCGCGCTGGACAGGGTCAGAGTGAACTGGTCCCGTGCTGTCAACCTGACTACAGATGGTGTGCCCTCAATGATCGGGAAAAAAGCTGGCGTTGTAAAAAAATTCAGAGATAAAGTGCAATCTGCAAATGGAGGACCTGATTTTTTGACTTTTCACTGTACAAAGCCAGGAGGCTTTGCGTTGCAAGTCAGTGAAAATGGATAATGTCATGAAGGTGGTCATCCAAACTGTTAATTTCATCCGTTCCAGAAGCCTCAATCACTGTAATTTCGACGGTCTTCTCAGAGAGAAAGACCACATCTATGGCCTGCCATACCACACTGAGGTAAGATGGTTGAGCCGAGGTGCTGTGCTGAGGCGTTTCTTTGATTTACGAGAAGAAACTGAACAGTTTATGGAAGAAAAGGGCAAACCAGTGTTAGAATTTCATTCTGCAGAATGGATGCAGGACTTACAGAGCATGTTACAGAGCACCTGAATAAACAGCTGCAAGGATGCAACAAAGTTGTCACGCAGTATTATGACAGCATACGTTCTTTCAAGATGAAGCTGTTATTGTGGGAGACGCAGCTCGCTGGTGGTGATGCAGCTCACTTCCCCTGTCTGAAAAATGTGTGCTCGATCCAAAGTGTGGCAGATATGAAGCGGTTCAAAGATAAAATAACGGGACTGTTACTAGAGTTTGAGCAACCATTTCAGATTTTTGGTGAACTGGAGAAAGACTTCAAAGTTTTTTGCTCGCCGTTCACCGTGAATCCCTTTGATCTGCCCGTCAGCATCCAACTTGAAATAATAGACTTGCAGTGTGACTTGGATTTGAAGGGCAAATTTGCCGCAGCTGGCTTGAACACATTCTATCAGAATCTCTTGCAACCCAACTTGACAGCCCTCACTGCAAAACTGTTGCACATGTTCGGAACCACATATCTTCGTGAGCAAGTTTTCTCTGTAATGAGCATAAATAAAACAAAACTGCGCTCAAGGCTCACGCACAAGCACTCGAATCACATCCTGAAGTTAGCTGCTGCTCAGGATGTGACGCCTGATGAGCTGGTGAAAGCTAAAAGATGCCAGGTATCAGGAGTCAAATAAACTGTCCTCGGGCTCCAGCTTTATCTTTTTATGTTGATGTGGTACTGTTTCTAATTGATTATATTTGATTTATATATTTAACCTATTCTGTGGTTCTTGTACTTGTTTGGGGAACAGGATTTCATTATTTTTATCTACATTGCTGCCTGAGAAATGACACCCTGATATAGTTCTGTGATCTGTGAAACAGTTCTGTAAATCACTGAGGCACTGTGTGTTTGCGTGTTCTTTGTCCTCAGAATTTTCAAATAACTTGAGGTGTTTTATGATTAATAGCTATGTTGTGCCTGTACTATTTTGAACATACTGTCCACAGGCTCTAGCTTTATTTTTATGTTGATCGTGTTAAAACAAAGAAAACAATCTGAAGTTTTTGTTTTTAACTTATATATACAATGATTTTACCAGTCCGGCCCACTTGAGAATAGACTTTTCTCCATGTGGCCCCTGAACTAAAACGAGTTTGACACCCGTGGTCTAAAGAATGTAATTCTTTCTGTTTCCAGGCATGGGTGTATTTCTATCCAACAGTGGATCAACAGACAATGTGTGACAACTGTGGAGAGCAGGGTATGAATGGAGATCTGGTTATTGTTTATGATGTCAACAGGAACAATGGATTGGGAGACATCTCGGTAAACCCTGAACAATTAGCAATTTACACACAACATAAACTGCATGGGCCAGAAAAGGTTTTGCAAATCAGTACCATATCCTTTGTCTGGCTATTAAATAAAAATTTGACTAAAGCAATCTTTTTTCCTGCTCTTTAGAAATCTCCTGGGTACTTTGTTCATCACTTTGCTCCATCCAATCTTCCCCGAATTTCCAAAAATGTCGTCTTTGTTATCGACAAAAGTGGCTCAATGCAAGGCAGAAAAATAGCGCAGGTAAATTGTTTAAAGGGTCTGCTATGTCTATCACTTACAAAAACACTTTTTCTTTTCATGTCTTTTTAAATCTTTTATAAAAGTCTGTAATGTGTAAATGTTGTTTTTGCCCAGACTAGGATCGCATTAATCCATATTTTGAATGACCTGGCAGAAGATGACCATTTTGGTGTGATCACTTTTGATGGCAACATTTTTCCCTGGAAATTGGAACTTGTTCAGGCCAACAGTAAAAACGTGGAAAGCGCCAAAAACTTTGCACGCAACATTCAAGCTGGAGGATGTGAGGAGTTGCAGAAATCAGTATATATCTTTTCATATCAAACAGTTAACAGAAAACTTATAGTACTGAAACTTTGTTGTTGACTTTCAGACACAGACATAAATCAAGCACTGCTGCAAGGAGCAAATATGCTGAACACACATGACAGAGACGGTTCAGCATCAATCCTAATACTCCTCACAGATGGACAGCCAACCAAAGGTTGTAACAAATGAGACCTGCACAAAAATGTGCACCAATACATCTGGATTTAATGACTTTAGTCAATGTGTTTATTGTGATTACAATAAGGAGAGATCATTTGAAAGACCTTAACATGGGTTATTGAAGAACAGTTTTAGATTTGGCGATAAGACTTTGACCAATCAACATGGCAGAGTGATGGCAGAGAGTCCAGTAATGGTAGGACAGGACTCCTCAGAATTTAGATGCAGAGGTAGAGATGTAGGATCTCCAACTAGGTACAAACGGGGAGGTTGTACAAATGAGTCTGAAAGGCAGACTGATAGAAGAGCACTTAGATTTTTAGCACTTGTAGATGGCAGGCAAGGCTGGAGTGATGGTGACAGCATGGAGTTTGGACAGCATGTGTGATGTAAAGAATACATTTGCAGCACAACACTCAAGAATGCAGCGAGATTACAGATCAGTTATTAAATAGTTTTCTTTTTAGCTTTCTGTTTTATCAAGTGTGGGATTCCATTGTTTCTGAGCTGAACTGACTATGTCTTGTGTCTTTTCAGGGGTGAAAAATCTGGAGAAAATCCAGTCAAATGTAAGAGGAGCTGTTGCAGGCAAATTCCCACTGTACTGTCTTGGTTTTGGTTTTGATGTTGATTTTAAGTTCCTTGAGAAAATGTCGCTGCAAAATAACGGTGTGGCACGACGGATTTATGAGGACTCTGATGCTGATTTACAGCTGAAGGTATTTAAATTATATATACTCTTCTTTGATGTGATTTGAAACCACTGAGAATTGAAAGAAAAAAAGGAACATTATTTGTATCACTTCCACACTGTATGTCAACAGGGTTTCTATGAAGAGGTGGCAACTCCTCTGCTGACAGATGTGACAATGATCTATGTGGGTGGGACCAATCTAACCCAGACTAACTTCAGTCAGTATTATAATGGCTCTGAGATTGTGGTGGCCGGACAGATCACAGACAATGACATTGAAACCTTCACACCTCAAGTTGTGGCCATTTCGGTAATGTTTGATCTAAGATATTTATCAGCTGTAATCTTGTGAAAGTTTTTTCCCTGCATGTTGACATTACAATATATTTTAATTATGACAGAGTAATAGAAGGTTAGTATTTTCTGACCAAAATCGCATTGTGGAATCCGGTGGAAGTGTGTCTGATGACCTTATCCAGAAAGTTTGGGCGTACCTCACAGTTAAACAGCTTTTGGAAAAAGAGTAAGTACCATATATGCCATCTTTCTTCTTGTGTTATTTCCCAATCAGTTAGTTTTTAAAGGGTAGTAACACAAATTTTTCTCTTCATTAACTGTTGAGTGCACAACTAATCTGGGATATTGGATAAGGCCCAACATATTCATATTCATTTCCCTGAACCCAATGTGATGTCTGTAAATCATTTGATGTGACTTGCAGTCCAAAAGGCACAAGTTTGTTTGGTCAAAAGTAACATTAATGGTTACAGTGTAGCATGATTTTATGGGCAAGGAGAAAGAAGTTTCCTTTCCTTCGATCCAAGTTTGATCATGTTTGAAGACCTCAGTGACCATTTTAATATGTTTTCCCTGGCAAGAAACAATTTGTCTACTAAAAGATTTTTGAAGTTGTCGGAAGTTGTGTGCCTATTCATAACATAGATGGCATCCCATGGTCTCAACAACTAAGCTGCAATTTACAAAACAAGTTAAAAATCTACAGCTGCAACAAACACAGGTGATTACATTTATAACAGCAGCAGAATACAGTTAAAATTCAGCATCTTGGCTCTAAGGTCAACTGTCCCACAAATATGTCAAATAAAAAGGAGGGGGGATGTTGACATAACAATGAGTTTATCTATTTTTTCCCATGTTTCTTTGTCCATATTAGATTCCACTAGAATGTTTTTTCATTTTCCAAAGATGGCACTCAAACAGAAATTTTTAAATGCCAGGGAATACCTGGGGACATGGAAGAATTAAAGATACAAAAATATGTGTAAATTATTTTATCATATATTATTACTAAATCAATCATTATATTTACTTAATACTTTATGACACAGGCTCCAGTTATCTGGACCTGAGAAAGAGCAAGTAAAGAAGGAGGCTTTGAGGCTCTCACTGAAGTTCAGCTTTGTGACGCCGCTCACATCTATGGTTGTCACAAAGCCTCTGGGAGAGACCATACATGTGCTTCATAAACCTAAGGAATGTGAAACACCACAGAGAAGGAAGTCCCCTGGATGTCAGTCCATTTCAAGACACCGTGGTACTTCTACTCGTCACAGGAGTGATAATGTTGGTGAGCAGCACATATACAGACAATGCAAAATGAGTAGTATTCATCATTACGTTTGTTTTTAAATCGTTAGCGATTAAGAGATTAAGATTATTTTTACCCTTCCTAAATGCAGATATTTACGTTTCTTACTGAAAACATTAAATACTTAAAAAACTCTACACCAAAATTATAATAAATATAGCATGAGTTTGCTTTTTTTGTAATTTTGACTCTGTACACCACCAAAAGGTTTTAGCTTTAATTCAAGAGGTTTAACAAAAACACTTTGTTTAAGACTCTCTTTTTTTCTAAATTTCATCTTTTTGTTTATGCAGAGAAATATGCCTCAAATGTGTTACAAATGTGTATAATATGATCACAAGTGTAAACACAATGACATTTTCTTTGCCTATATTGTGTGTGACACATTCACACACTCACAAAATTGGATTTTTTCTCTCTATAATCTCAGAAAACTATAAACATTTTACTGTATAAAAATGATTCCATACTGCACAGGGACAGCTTTACTACATCAAGATAAACAAACAGTGAGGGTGACTACACTTTGATAACAAACATTTGGATGTCAGAAATTATTACGACCACTCTGAGCAACTGCATTAGACACAGAGCAGCTGCTATCTCAGATACAGTACATCGTGGCCTATTAAAGAAGATGCCCATGTGTTTATGAGCCATCTCCCTTCAACTTTGTCAGCCAGCCTCTTTACCTTCAACGTTTTAGCTGCACAAGAGGCAAGCTACAGACCAAGTCCACCAGTAGCAAGAAGTCTAGTTATTCTGATTATGCATTTTTTAATAATTATAAAAGCATACCTTTATTGCACTTAAATTCTGAAGGTTTTTTTTTTGTCAGTCTAAACACTTCACCATCTCAAAGGTTATCTAATGTGATATTAGCTGAGAGCAGAAATATTCAGGATTGTTCTGTAAGCTAACAATAATGTCAGCCTGCTGTTAAGGTTTAAGTACATAAAAGTGATTGTATGTGTACTTTTAGAGATTTGTGTGCACAGGAAGGTTTTTCTAAAAAGAGAAAATGATCAGAATAGTTATGTTCAAATTGAAAAAATGTATGTAAATGATCAATATTCAGGTTTCGTATTTAGGTTGGTGTGCATTTCTAAAATAGTTTTACATTTGATTGAAATACTGACATGTTTTTTCCACATTAATTAAAACATTTTTCTTTTCAGCACCAACTATAGACCCTGCTGTTGAGAGAGCCTTTGAGCGCTGGTTTTCCACAGCTGATCCAGGTACTCTGTTAGGATAGAATTAAATACAATGCATCTTTCTTTTTATAGAGATAAAAATGTCAAAAAAACCCCAATTACTATAGTTAAGTATTTGTTTTGACAGAATGCAACAGTTTAACAACTGACTCTTACATACTGTACCTACATGCACATTCTCAACCTCTACTTTTTAATATAGTTTTTTCTACTTTAAATATGAAGACATTATACTAAATATGAGAACCTTAACCTAGTTTTAAATACATTTTCAAGGCAATGAAACAAAAATAAATATATATCCAACCATCTTGTACTACTGAATATATTATACAATTTGATGGTATATCATTAAACCGCAATACCATACAGTTAATACTTAATGCTTACTTACAAATTGGATTAAACACATTTTCATTATCTGACTCACCAGTTAAATTTCAAACATTTTCCATAAATTTATCTGAAACTGAAGTTCTCAATAGTATTACAAAAATGTTTACAATTTTGTGTTCAAACCTTCCATGCAAACCCTCTCTTACATCTGTCATTGTTGAAAGTGTTTTTTGGAGTTACATTAGTTTAATTTTGAATCTTAATTTCTTTTAAATGTTCTAATCCAAATTTCTTCACATAATAATAATAATAATGATAATAATAATAATAATAATACCTTCTATCATCATCATCATTTTGCTCAAAAGAAGCAGTTCCTGCTTTAATTTGTTTTATGAAAAAAATGTTTGGATTGATAAGAGGAAGGCACTTAGTTTATGACTTAATTCATTCATGAAACCTTTAGGCCATTTGAATAGTTCATTATTATACAGATAGCTGGTTATCTGATTGTTCGGGCTTTCTCTGAATTATTGTAGTGTCTTCACCTTACAATACAAAGTGCCCTGACGTTGATGTGATTTGGTGTTAAATAAATTAAATTAATTTGATTTGATTATAAATGTAAATGTGATGCTTATTTCTTGCTTTCACATGATCTTTTTGCTGTTCTTGTTACAGGAGAAATGATAGATATTTTACAATTTTTTGCTGAAGGTATGATATGGCACATGCTGCATACTATATTCTGATGTAACTACTGAAAAGATTTATACTGAATATTAAACTAACTGAAGCACAAATAAACCTTTGAACTAAAGCTACACTGAAATGAGCAAGTACAGCTAGGAAAGTAACTAAATGAATTGAAAAACTTTTTTTTTAATGGAGCTGCTAGCGTGTGTGTGTGTGTGTGTGTGTGTATCTCACAATATTTCAGTGCAGCAGTATGATGAATTCGTGGAGATAGGAGGTAACACACTTGTTAACTGGTAATTCTACAGTGTGATTCCATAGTGGGAAGCAGATAAAGTACTACATGAATGTGGCCAGTAAGACCAGAAAAATCACTGTAAATGTCAGTTCATTTTTTTATACATCACAGAAATGCTAAACATTTTTGCACAATTTTAGTATTAGTCTAATGTGGTTTTTTTTTTATTACTACGACTAATTTGAAATTGCAAAGTAAATTAATCACTGTTTGTTTAATCTTTTTTTCAGAGAGAGGGTTTTACTTTTGTGAGTATTTGGGATTTATATGCTTTTCAGTCTTTTGTGATTTAAAAAAAATAACCTTATGAGAAAACTCTCATACTTGTGCAATCTACTGTTGATAGTATGGAGTTACATATTTATTTTCAATTTAAAATTTATCTGACTTTATTTTCTTTTGTAATCCAGATTTAAATTATGTATTTTGTGACACTTAAACATTGTGCTGCATGTTTTTGCTACATTTAGTTTTGATTTGTTTTTACTTTGCTTTTTCGAGTAAAACATGTTTCTATCATTTGAAAATGCATAAAAAGTAAGTTTAGTTTTTTTTGTGGCAAGATGATATAAATCCTTATTTGACACAACATTTAAAGGATTGTTGTGGTTTATTTTAGAGAGTAATTCTTTTTAGTGAGTATAGTAATAGGGAATAGTGATCCTTGTAATTCAAATACTACACTACCATTAAGAGATTTCCCGCTTAAATTTATTACACCGGCAAAATATCAAATGCTTAGACTAAAAAAAACAGAATATTCCAAAGTAACATGAAAAAAAAATCATATGAATTCAAAAGTAGTAAAGTAGTAAATGTAGTGACAATAGGGAAAGGAGGAAGAGAACCCAGAGCAGTGGAGGTATGCTCTGGAGAAAATTCAGTAAACAACAGAATACATTTGTATAAATGAGAGGTAAAGAGGTGTAACAGTGAAGCTGCCAGGAACAGATGTAATGAAGGTGGATAAGTTTAAATTACATAACTGAAAAGTTGCTTATTAATTGTTTTTCTACCTCACCTGTTTTCATAATACTATTTGGGGTAGTATTTCCATTTTTTAAAATACCTTTAAGAGGTATTTTCCATTAAAATCAGGTTTATGAAATTGAGTGTGTGGATGTGTCTCTGCTTCAGTTTTTTTGCTGGAAAAAAGAGTATTATATGCTATATTTTAGAGTTGTTTTTTTAAAGATTTTCTAAATTTAAAATGGTATTTTTTTTTTTAAAGAAACTAATAAATTTAATTCTAACATTCAGCCTCGCCCCGCGGATCTCAATCCCACAAACAACGACCTACTTTAAGAGGTAAATGTCTTTTTTTGTAGTGTACTGTAGTTCACAGCTGTTATTTTCTGTTTCTATATATGTAACACCAACCAGTGTTCAACTAATAAGGAACTGGATAAGCCTCTTCAGTCACTCTAATAATTGAATTATCTACATTTACATTGTAGGTGGGGTAACAGTTAAAACTTAACATGTCTGTTGAGTGTTTTGCTGTAATGCATCAGAAAATGTTGATGTTTATTATGCAAATATATTCCACAGCCATACAATGAACTTTAACTTTTTTTCTTTTGGCTTTGCAATATTAACGTATGTAACTAGCATTGTGTAAATCTGTTTACAGAAACTTTGCTTGATATATTCATACATCATTATTCACCTCATGGCGATCCTCTGCAACCAACTGATGGTACTGTATTAAATACATATAGTTGGAGTTAAATATATATATAATTATTTTTAATAATAATTTTCTGAAATTTTTAAACATCCGCATTAGGCATTACCCACTTTAACAGAAATCTGAACCTACAATAACATCTGATGTGCCAGGCTCAAAACTCTTATTTAATTCATTTATTTTGTTTTCTTTGACATATTAGAGTAAAAAAATATTTTCAATTACTTTGTTGTTTTTTTGTTTTATTTTAACAATCACATAATACATGAGAAAAACAGCTAGGAAAAAACAAACAAATTTTTAGGAATGAAATACTCCATAAGTCAGGCTCTATATTGTATATGTAATAACAAATCCCTCTTTCAAAATCCTTCAAGATTGTACATGTTAATGAAACTGAAAACGAGTATGCTAGTGCTTGATTTTTGGCTAAGAGAAAAGTCAAATTTATATCTCCATTCTAACTCTGTATCTGTGTCTCTCTAGCTCCTCTTCTCCACAGGTTTTTGTTAAAAGCTGAGAATCAGACTGTTCCACTGTGCTTTGATGTCAGTGGTGCTCTCAGCCTTAAACTTCTTCATCATCCCAGCAGGGGTGAGTAGTCTTCAGTTTTGCTAAGCTAATGAACTCTTGTTTTTGTATTTCCTGTGAGATAAAATTTCATTATTGGTTCTACCTCATCTCCATTGTTATAACAATCCTCCAACTTGTGGTGTGGTTTTGAGTTGCACTTCTCTTTTGTGCTAGAGCTGTTTGTGAATGGTGAGCTTGATTCAGTTGCAAACGGAGGTTTTGAGAGAATTTTCATACACTTCAAAACTGACCAGCATGTTGAGATTGACACCAAAGGAGTCACTGTACGAGATGGACAGACAGAAACACATCTCACTGGACAGGATCTGGTCACTGCTGGAAGGTGATTTTACAGTATAATGATCAAGGCTACTCAATACTACAATGCTCTCAGCATTCTGTACAGATGTGTGTCCATATTCACATGTGGTTAAATGAGACTTGCATGGTATTTAATGGCTTGAATTACTTTCAGTGACTTAACTCACGAATCATAGTATTAGAATATTGGAATTTGATTAACATATTTCCTACTGTATGTTATACTTACCTTTCTAATACAGGGTAACATCAGCAGGGCTAAAATCTGCCAAAATATACTTCAAACCTTTAAAGACTTGACATATATATATATATATTTATATATTTTTCCAGTGTCACAATGATTATGCGCAACAATGAAATAGACATTGCAGCAGGAGACATGCGCCTGGTTATTTTAGTTCATAAGAAGAACAGCATTAAATTCCTTTGGCCAGTTTTAAGACAGCATCCTTCAGCCAACAACACTGATGGACTTTTAGGTGAGCGAAAAGTTCATTTCTTTTTTAAATGTTATATACATTACTTGTGAAGTGTGTGCAGCATGTGCTTGCATCATATTATTATTACAAAAGTTTGCACCCAAAGGTGGTGCTTTCTGTAAAAAGACCTTGTTGTGTGGATATTCAATGTTTGTTTGTTCTCACGTTCTTTTTCCAGCTCTAAAGTCAGCAGTTTATGAGGAGGTACAACAAGTTGCTGCTACAAAACTAAAGATTAAAAACCAGGAGATCAATGTTACTAGGTACATATTGTTTTTTGTTGTTGTTTATGATATTTACCATATTTTACTATGTAAACATAAATGAAAATTTCCCCTCCCTTTCTTTTGTAGCGGCAATGCCAATGACTATAGCATTGCCTCTCCTCTCATGATGAACTGCTGGCTCACATCTGCTGACTCTGCCTTGCAGAGACCACTGGCCGATTTCATTGTTCCACAACTTTAACTGGAAACAGTGAAAAATATTTCATTTAAGAAGAGAATATGGAAAATACTTGCAACACCTGCTTCCAGAATGAACAAATAAAAATATCTTGGATTGTTTAATAACTCACAATTTTCATTTTTTTGAAAAAATGGGTATAAAGACAAAATAATACATCCAACTGTGTGAATTTCATTAAAATAAAGATGAAGAAAAATGACCCAAAATACACACAATTGACAGTTATATTAATAATACACCTTGTACTTAAATACAATCTACAAGTTAAAGTCATTTTATACTGTCATTTTAAACTGTTTTGTCTAAATGAAAACCATTTTGACCTCTGTTAAGCACCACATCATTAGCAAAGAAAATACTTAGAAATGTAAAATTGCTAGAATTCCCCTTTAGAAAGGTTCCATGTTTGTATATTGTCATTGTTTTACTATTTTCTCTTATGCAATAGTTTTCTTTGTGCTTTGTAATATCTGTCGTTAAATCTATTCCTTATAATGACAACTAGATGTATGTTTGCTTTTGCCTTCTGAATTACCTGTTTTCTTAGCACCTTCCTGACCTCATCAGACTTGAATATAGATTCCTTTTTGTTTGACACCATACTGTATAACAGCCACATACTAGTTTCACAATTGGTGCTAGGATCTGTCACTTTAATTTCTCAAAACAGTGTTACCTGTCACAAATTGATAGAAACTGTTAGGTTTCTCATAATTTGGTGCTGTGGGGAGTGTTTTGTATAAGTGGGTCTTTGTTATGTTTGGTGGTGATAGAGGAGAGAAATGAAAGACTTTCCTTTAAAAAAAAATGTGTACATAGTAATACTAGTTTGACTTCAAACAGCAGTTTCCACTGCCTTGCACTAGTAGGAAGAATATCTCGAGAACTTTTACTGACTTTGATGGCCATGCTGGCAAATAAGGTGAGGTAACCTTACGACACCCCTTCAAAGACTCAGACTTTAAAGAAAATCTATATTTTACTGCTGCTATTTTGAGTTCAAAGATAATAAGAGAAATCTGAGGTGTGTACATGAATGTTTTGCCTCTAAGCATCTTTCTCTCAGGTGTAACACATTGAACTTTGCAGATTAAAGGTCCTTCTGACTCTATCTTCAGGGTTATTTCACATTGTTCTTTTAAAGATATAAGTTTGTTTACACATCCAAGTAGGCTCCCGAGTTGTCATCCCGGTCGATATAGTGCACATCAGCTGGCATAGAGCTGCCTTCAGAGAAAAGAGGTTAAAGATATTTAACCAGCTTAAAAAACTACAGGCAGATGTTATTTTATTACAAGAGACTCAGACCTGTTACAGCTACTGTCACGCTGACCTAGTAGGTGATGTTCAAAGTGATGTTCAATGTCTTTTGAACACCTTGCTTTTGCAGAGCCTCCCATTCCTTCCGCCATCTGTAGAACTCACGCTGGCTGCCGGTGAACTTTGGTAAAGCTGTGGCTTTCAGTTTTATGGCTGCGACCGGGGCTGCGTTGCGGACTGTGACAACTGCTTGGTCGGCATCTTTTTTAATTCTCTCTGCTTTGATCAGGGCTGCCTTCCCTGACACCAGCTTTGGAAGGCAGGTTTCGAGCTCCATTAGTCGACGATCACAATCTCACCTCTCAGCAGGTGGAGCCCAGCGGTTCCATGTCTGGTGTGCCTGCTTAGCTTTCTTCACCAGTTCTTCTAGATGGTGGAGCATAAAATCATATGCCTCCAAGGGTGTATCAGGCTGAGTGGATGAGACGTTCTCACACTCCATTTCTGCTGATTTTAGAGCAAGGGTCAGTTCTCTTTCACCATATGATGTCCACAGTGTCTCTCTGATCAGGTGCTTCGCCTCCTTCAACTTCTGCTCACATTCTTTCTCCGTTTTCTCGACGTCTGCTCTCTGTTGGCCCATCAGCTCCGGTATGCCCTCTGCTTCACACTGCGTGATGTAGGCGGCCTCAAGCTCCTCATTCACATCAATCACTTTGGAGCCCTCTGCTGTGAGTCTCTTGAAGGAATCCTGCAGCTCCTCTACAGACATATCCATGTGGGTCCTTATTATATGGTTGGTGAGTCTAGAAAACAGTCTTTTTGCAGTGGTTCGCTCTATTTTCAGCTCTTCGAGTGACTTGGACTCAGCCATGCTGCTTTCTTGATTATTGGTTGGACAAGCAAATGGCAAGTTGCGATTTCCTCCAGGCCCCCAGGTGGAGTCTTCTCCGTCTTTGTGGTGAGCTTTCGTGGAGTCTTCACTGGTCAAGGCCGGTTTCTTTACTGGCCAGGCCGGTTTTTCACTGTCAAGTGTTCTCTGTCTGTGAGGTGCCCACACTTGAAAAAGACGAGACTTTGAACTAGACGGGCTATCGGTTTTTCACTGTCAAGTGTTCTCTGTCTGTGAGGTGCCCACACTTGAAAAAGACCAGACTTTGAATTTCACTCAAATTTATTTTTGACCAGTTTCAGGTTCATGCAGTCAATAAGGTAGTTAGATAGTTTTGAAATCCCCACTTTGTGTGGCTCAACCAAGCAACAGATTATTCGGCGTGATGTAGTCAATGCGATCTTCTCGGCTCTGAATTCTGGCATCAATGGGTCTCTCATTTGCAAGGTTGGCAGCTAGCTGGAGTGCTGTCAGAAACTCACTGAAGGTAAGAGTCTCTGCATTGCCAAGAGTATGAAGGGCTCTCTTGGTAACTCTGACAGCAGCTTCGGCGTCCCCATTTCGGTGAGGTGAGTCAGCGGGAAGAATCTTCCATGCCCAGGTGGTCTCATTTTTGGCAGAGTATTCTTCAAGCGACTCCTTGTTTTGTTGTCTCAGGTAAGCATACATTTCTTCTAATACAGGTTTGGCGCCGACAAAGTTTGTGCCAGGATCTGACCAGATATTTTGGGGATGGCCTCGGACAGAAGTGAACCTCTGGTAGGCAAGCAGGAAGCTCTCTGTTGATAGTGTGCTTGCTAGTTCGACATGAATGGCTCGGCTTGCCATACAGCAAAACACAACTCCCCAAACTTTCATGGTCACTCTTCTCTTGACATCATCCCTCACATGATAGGGTCCAAACAGGTCGACAGATGTGAATTCGAATGGCGCAGCAGGATTTGACCTCTCTTCAGGTAAGTCTCCCATTACTTGCTTCAATTTATCTGAATGATTAACGAAATGTTCTTTATTTTTTGTGTGTTTAAAGGCTTTTCACCTATCTAACTACCTTATTGACTGCATGAACCTGAAACTGGTCAAAAATAAATTTGAGTGAAATTCAAAGTCTGGTCTTTTTCAAGTGTGGGCACCTCACAGACAGAGAACACTTGACAGCTACAAATGAACTTAAAACGCCTTAATATCCTAATGTGTTCTCAGCCTGCTAGAACTCTAGACATAGTAGATAGTACTCAATACATAGTACTCAACTCAATAGTACTCAATACAGTTATAGACCCGTATAGAGGGTAGATTTCTAATCATTAAATTATCAATACTTAACAAAAAATGATGTATTGTAAGTATATATGGCCAAAATGTTGATGACCCCTCATTCTTCCACACTTTTTCTACTACACTCTCTGAACACCTAGCTTGCTCACTTGTTCATGGGGGCAACCTCAACTTTGGACTTATTTTCTAGTCAGCAGCTCACTGTTGAGTAACATTTCAGACACTGAGATGCACCCTACAGCTGTCAGCATAGTTGGACTGGTCATCGGGCATACTGGGCATTTGCCCGGTGGGCCGATGGTGATTTTTCATTTTTATGGGCCAATGGGTTTCTTTTGTTTTTTGTTTCTTTGTAACGGTATAAACAATGAAAGGTGGTGGATTGGCCAGATGCTGGCAGATGTGTAAAAATAACTCAGTTGTTTGGTGGTGACTATGGCGGAGCTTCCGCAGAGGCCAGCAGGTGGATGAGGGAAAGGGGATGCAGGAGGAGGAGAGATCCGAGGCGGCAGCCGGTCCGAGTATCAGGTGAACTGAACCTCAGGTAAGAAGTTATGAACTGCAGTCTATCTGGGTCAGATATAAACCAAGTTTGGGTGTAGTTTATTTTCATTGTGCTTTTTACAGTCAGTTACAGTAACTCGTACTGCGTACCAGCTAGCTTGACGGAGTTTATATACTGCTGGGCAGGTGCTATGATGTTACTGACAGTGAACTTTTCATTCATAAGGTTAGTTATTAGAGTTGCCAACTGGAATCGTCCCGTATTCAGAGAAAATATTACGCATTTCGTATTGAGCTGAAAGGAACACAGTTTGTCCCGTACTTCAGCTAGAATGAAAAAGACACAAAGCTGGAGTCATTCTGTGTCTTTACTCTGTCACCTGCCTCTTCTTCTCTCATTCTCTCCCCCTCCCTCTCCTGTTGCTACTTCAATTATGAAACTGATCAATGATCAGCTGATCGGCTTTCTGACGCAAGTCCCGTCTCTGTTGTTTGTTTATCCCCCACTTTGCGCCAGAAAGAGTAAAACAGCAGATGTCGCGCTACACAACAGCAGCACGTTTAAGCTTGATCAGCTGTTGTTAGAATTTATTTAATATTACTTTCTAGTAGTAAAAGCTGCTGGTCATGATATCGGTTTGAATATGTGGTGAGAGGGAAACATGAAGATGAAACCAGGAGATGTCCTTACTGAATCACCAGAGCTGAACAGGTGATGGAGAAACAGGTTTACCTTTTAGGTGACATGAATGAGTTGAAGGGAAGTTATGAACTGCTTTTGAGAGACAAATAACACCAGGATCCTTTTCTAAGTAGCTGAATGCTGGTAACTGTGCAGGGGTGGGTCTAGCAAAGTTTTGCCAGGGGGCAGGTAGGGCATTAACAGGGAAAGGGGGGCACAAATAAATACTTTTCTTTCTTATTCTCATTTAAAATGTCTCACTTTTAACAAATAATTATCTGAATCTTACAACCAAAGTTTTTATTTGATGTAAAATGTATAGAAATCATACATATACCAACAAGACAGTGTACATCGCTGTCACGACAGCGTTTGTTTTCATTGAAAAGCTTTATGGCTTTTCCTAATACCTGGTGGGCTGGTCTGTAGTCAAAATGCCCGGGCCAATTTTTTGTCCCAGTCCAGCCCTGGCTGTCAGCTATTATGCTCCTGTATCTTTAATACTAATACATAATAAGAACATTCCGCCAAGTAAAAACTGGAGATTTAATACATCGCTGCTTAAAGATGAAGAATTTGTTAAATATTTTTAAAAAGGGTAGACTTTATATTTAGACTATAATGACCTGCCTGGAACATAGGCATCTGTTCTCTGGGAAGCATGGAAAACTGTGATGAGAGGTAAAATAATTTATTTCTCATTACATAAAAAGAAAAGAGAAAACAAAAATATTCAGGAATTTGAAAACAACATAAAATCCTTAGAAGACGCCTACGTGCCCCGCCAGGAACAGGAAATACTGAACAAAATTCATAAAACAAAACTAGAATTAAAAGAAATTATCAATTTAAAAAAAACACAATTCTCAGTACAAAGATTTCGCTTGCAAAATTTTGAACATGGTAACAATTTCTACCCAACCAGTTAAAAATAAAGAAAGACAAACAACTATATGTGATGTTAAAGACTTATCTGGGAATACAGTATATTAACCTGAAAGAATAAAAAACATTTTTAGGGATTTTTATAAAACTTTATATTCACCTTTACATTCATAAACCCATCTAAAAATGAATTTGACCCGTTTCTTGACAATGTAACCCTTCCAAAGTTACCAGACAGTCAAGCAATAGCACTGGATTCACCGCTGGCATCAAGTGAACTCCAGGAAGCCCTGAAAAGTATGCCCAATAATAAGGCTCCAGTTCCAGATGGATTTCCAGCAGAATTCTATAAAGAATTCAGGTCAATTCTGGCACCAGTATTCCACAGAATGCTGCAAGAAATCAAGGAAAATGGCAGTCTGCCACCAAATATGAATTCTGCTGACATTAGTCTCCTGCTAAAACCAGGCAAAGACCCTATATTTTCTTCGAGCTATTGTCCAATATCCCTTATTAATGTAGACCTCAAAATAATCTGCAAAGCGCTCTCAAAGAGATTAGAGAAGATAACCCCCTCATAATTCAACCTGAGCTAACTGGTTTTATAAAAGGGAGGCACTCATAAACAAATACACGTAGATTACATAATTTAATAGACTGTTAATGTAGTAAAAACACTGAAACCTCAATATTGTCTCTAGATGAAGAAAAAGCGTTTGACAGAGTTAACTGGAAATCTTCATTATTTTTTATTATTAAAAATAATATTTATTATTTTTATTATTTATTAATAGAGGAAATTTTTATTTGCCACTTTCCACAAATTTGGTTTTGGAAATTCTTTCATAAACTGGTAAAAAGTATTATACATTATTATACAGCTGGTTTGAGGACGAATGACCAAACATCCTCCACCTTCTGTTTCCAGAAGGGCACTAGGCAGGGATACCCACTCTCCCCTTCACTGTTTGCTTTTTTTATCGAAACCACTAGCAGCAGCAATCAGACAGACTACAGTAATTAAGGGCAGAAAATGCAAGAATGTAGAAATATAAAATCAGTCTTTAGGCGGATCATGTGTTGCTAAGCAATAGACAAGATGGCGCTGGAGTGACGGCAGCCTTTCCAAGTAGCTGTGCAACACCATACTTGTTTCTTAACTGCTAACTGTTTTTAGACTAGTCTTTCAAACTTTTTTTTCCACCTTCCTCTAGTTACTTTACTTTCTACCTCTTAGATATAGTGTGGATAATGCACTTTTTAAAACTTCTGGAACCAGTTCCTTCGTCTATTTGAGAGCAGAGCTGCTGGCACTAAACACAAAGACACAGACCGGTGTCCTGACAAACCATCCTACTTTGGCAAAATGTTACCAAAACTACTTACCCTAAGTAGTTTATGCACATTTCTGCTGTCACAGAGTAATTCAAGCACAAATATAAGTAGGTATGACGGTTTGGCACTTCATTGTACCCGTGAAAGTATGCTTGTAGGTAACATTCACAAAGGTAGCATGGTTTGGCACTTAATTTTACCAGTCAGAGTATGTTTCTAGCTCTTATTAACAAAGGTAGGATGATTTGCCACTGATTTTTAGCTGTTAAAGTATGCTTGTAGGTCACATTCACGAACGTAGGATGGTTTGGCACTTAATTTTACCCTTCAGAGTATTTTTCTAGCTAATATTCAGGACGGTTCGCCACCGAATTTTGTGTTGTGCGCATGCGCAGAAACAACGGGTAGGATGGTTTGTCAGGTAGGATGGAATCCCAGAACACTGGCATGAGACACAACTAGGGTTGCCAACTCCCTGAAAAATAAATAAGGGACACCTCGTGGCCAGGGCCGGGCACCCCAGTTGTCTTCACCCTTCCCAGTGTGGTGAATTTTGTAGCTCTTTTTTTGTGTGTGAAATTATTTTTTTTAACCATTTGACTTGAATTTGACTTAAGTAGATGCATATTCTTTGTGATATGACCATATGGGAAACAAATGATCATTTAGCCATTTATTTTTAGCTCAAAATGACAACATTAACACAATAAAACAGGTCTCTTTCTTAAACAGAAGCCTGTCATGCTTAACTTTTGAGAATATAAGTAAATCTTTCTTTAAAAGAACTCTGTCCTGCTTAACTTAAAATTATATAAATTAATAGAAAACAATAGAACGAAAAACATTCTTGTAACAGTGCACATATAGTGCATTTAGTACAATTGGCTTCAGTTGAGGTATTATTTCAGCTTTTCTAATGCTAATCAGCTGCTCCCGTTTGTAAACCCGCTTGTTCCCATGATTATGCATCATAACTCATCATCATTATTCATCTATGTATTACTTTTATGTATTTGTCATCTATTTGTTGTAATCATCTATCCTTGCAGTTGTTTATTACACAAAATAAATTATATTATCACACTTCTGGCCACATAGCGCTGATATTCACTGCACATGCCCATATTAACCTTAACCAGAGGGTTTAAAAAAACAAACCAGTGTTTACATACCATATCTGCTTCTGCCGTGGCCTGGTGGACAAAAAATTGGTTAAGGGTTCCCCGAGCTTTCACGCCCCTCATGTTCTTCATGTGCCCACCATTAGAAGCATGCCTATGGAAAAAGTGCGCCGGCACACAGTGCAGTGCGCTTTATAGGTGTTATCGTGCACTTTTCCAGCCAGGTGTTTTCCTTTTCCCATTCCTCCCTGTACTTTTGCAGCCTTTTTCTTTCTTTCTCTGAGGGGAACAAACATTGCTGGTCTAATGCTGGGCTTACACTGTGCGATTTTGGCCCATTTTGAGCCGATTTTTGAGTCGTGCGACCGATTTGGTGATCGGCCCGATTTTGGCCTTCATCGTGCATCGTGTAGTGATTGAAGATCACTTTGCTGACAACGACCCCAGAAAAATGTGGCAGGGGATCAATCACATTACCAACTACAGAAGCAATAACCAGGCGACAGCTAGGACTGATGCCTCGCTGGCTGAGGATCTAAATCGTTTCTTCGCCCGCTTTGAGACGACCAGGCCCTCAGCTGTCACACCACTTCCACCCGCCCCCAGCACCGGCACACTAACACTTAGGGAACATCAAGTGAGGTGTGTTCTAAGGTCAGTGAATCCCAGGAAGGCGGCAGGTCCTGATGGAATACATGGAAAGGTTCTCAGAGCATGTGCTGACGAACTGACCGGAGTCTTCACTAAAATCTTCAACCTTTCCTTGTCATTAAACACCGTCCCGCCCTGCCTCAAAACCTCCACCATCATCCCCATCGCCAAGAAGACAGCTGTGGACAGCCCAAATGACTACAGGCCTGTTGCACTTACGCCTGTAGTGATGAAGTGCTTTGAGAGACTGATCTGTCAGCACATCAGGGCCAGTCTGCCTCCCACTTTGGACCCCCACCAATTTGCCTACAGGACTAATCGATCCACCGAGGACGCTATCACCATAGCGCTCCACACTGCGCTGAGTCACCTGGAGCACAGAGGAAGCTATGTAAGAATGCTCTTTCTGGACTTCAGCTCAGCATTCAATCATATCATCCCGGAGATCCTGGTCCAGAAACTGTCTCACCTGGGACTCTCCACCCCCATCTGCCTCTGGATCAAGGACTTCCTGACAAACAGACCTCAGTCTGTCAGACTCGGCCCCCACCTGTCCAGCACCATCACACTCAGCACCGGGTCTCCACAAGGATGTGTTCTGAGTCCCCTCCTGTTTACGCTCTACACATCCGACTGCTCCCCTACCCATCTCTCAAACACCATCATAAAGTTTGCGGATGACACCACTGTGGTTGGACTCATCTCAAGGGGGGATGAGTCAGACTACAGAGATGAGGTCAACAGACTGACTGAGTGGTGTTCAGTTAACAACCTCCAACTGAACACCACAAAAACTAAAGAACTCATCTTGGACTTTAGGCAGGGAAGAGCAGACCCGGCCCCACTTTACATTCACGGGAACTGTGTGGAGAGGGTACACTCCATGAGGTTTCTGGGCGTGCAGATCTCTGATGATCTCTCCTGGACTGCAAATACCACGGCGGTGGTAAAAAAGGCCCAGCAGCGTCTCCACTTTCTGAGAGTGCTCAGGAGGAACAACCTGGAGGAGAGGCTGCTGGTGACATTCTACAGAGCCACCATAGAGAGCATCCTAACGTACAGCATAACAACATGGTATGCAGGGTGCTCAGCTACAGACAGGAAAGCACTGCAGAGGGTCATCAACACAGCCCAGAAGATCACTGGCTGCTCTCTGCCCAGCCTGGAGGTCATTGCAAACTCTCGATACCTCAGCAGAGCTGGCAATATCATCAAGGACCATTCTCACCCCAGCAATCAACTGTTTGAACTATTACCGTCAGGCAGACGGTACAGGTCACATAAAACCAGAACAAACAGATTCAGGGATAGCTTCTTTCCCAGAGCTATCACCATTGCAAATAAGCACAAAAACAATTGAACCTGCTTAGCCATACCATATTGTCACTGCCATTATATTATGCTATTATTATTATGCTGCTATTCATACTGTCATACTGTCATTATATTAATGCTGCTATCCTGTAAATATCATACTTACTTTTGTTTGAGTACTTATGTTTGTTTTATTGTACCTTTTATATCTTACTATTTTTTTATTATATTTATTATTGCATTTTGCACCAAGGGAGTGGCACTCCAATTTCGTTGTACCCTGTACAATGACAATAAAGGCTATTCTATTCTATTCTATTCTATTCTAGTATACGTGGGGTAACGAGAAGCGATTAACACCTCACGACCAGCTCCCGATCATCAATCGCTCATGAGGGTGTCACCGCAGCTGCTCACACTGCTCACGCGCAAACACGTAAACGTCGGTGAAAAAGACGGAGCAGCACGGCTGTGCAGCATGTGATCTGGACACAAGCAATGGAGGCACAACATGTAGAACTTCTGAAAGCTCATCCGAGCCTTTTCGATGTGGCATCACAAAATTATCACGACCACAGCAACCGTGAAAATAGTTGGATTTACATTGCTGCTCAATCACAGCTGCCTGATCAATGTTTTTCATTAGCAATTTAGCAAAGTTGATGGTGGTGGTGTGCGTGTCTGTGTGAGTGAAAGACAGAGGGAGAGTGAGCGACAGATTTCATGTTATAACCTTCATTTTATGGAGGCACAGTGTGAGCACGCAGGTCGCATCAGAGCATCGGGCCGTATAGTGTGAGACCCTGCATCGTGACCTACGAACTTATAACCTCTGCGAGTCAATCGTGCAGTTTGAGCAGGAGCTGAATAACGCGACTGAAAAAAATCGCACAGTGTATGCCCAGCTTTAAGTGTACTGTCGTCCGAGACTTGCACCGCACTGTCGGCGTTTGTTTCCCTGTTGGCCATGCTTCTTGTTGTGGTCATCTGTTGTCTTCCGGTATTTTCTCCGTAAGCGACCTTTCCTCGACCAATGAGATAAGCGGTAATCTGAATTGTCATACTCGAATTGTCATAAGTGTGCTGTCAGCTCATTGGTCACAAAGCAGGAGAGGGGCTGGGAATTATGTTTTCAAACAAAGCGTTAATTCCATTAAAAGTTATAGACTACTTTTGATTCTCACTGTATTACGGGACAAAGTGCGTCCCTTAGCTCAATACGGGACGTGTACTTTTGTTTCTAAATACGGGACGATTCCGTTTTTTAAGGGACGGTTGGCAACCCTAGACACAACCTCCCGGCCCAGCTAAAGAGGAGCTACAGAGGCTGCAAGGCTGGAGCAAGGAAAGCGATTCAAACCATCAATCCCGACAGTGATAATGGGCAACGTGAACTCGCTACAGAATAAGACTGATGAACTGTCTGCTCTGAACAACCACTGACTCTACCGTGAGTGCAGTTTGTTTATCTTCACGGAGACGTGGCTAACCAAGCTAACGCTGCAGGCTAACGTAGACCTATGTGAATTCACATCCGTGAGAGCCGATAGGGACACACAGGCCAGCGGAAAAAACAGAGGTGCGGGAGTCTTTGTCTACGCTAACAACAGATATTGTAACCACGGACACGTCTTCGTTAAAGTATCTGTATGCTGTCCGGACCTGGAGTTGCTAGCCATTAGCTTGCGGCCATATTATCTACCTCAGGAGTTCAGTCTGTGTGTGTGTTTACATCCCTCCGAGGGTCGACACAACAGCTGCCTGTGAGAAAATACCCACAGTTATTATAATAATAATAATGGATTGCATTTATATACAGGGCTCTAGAGTGCGACCAATTTGGTCGCAAATGCGACCAAATTTTTCAGTGGTGCGACTAAAAAAAATATTTGGTCGCACCGGTGCGACCAACTGTTCGGGTAACAAAAAAGAAATAAAAAATCTCTGCAATTCTCCGTGTGGTCAACAACAGGCACACATTATGCCCCTATTGTGGACTAAACCAATCAGAGATAGTCAGGGGTGGGACCTCTCTGATTGGCCGTGGTCCAGTTGAAAGTGCAGTTGGAAGAGGGAGGTGAGTAGCTTGAATAAAGCGATATCGATTCATTAAATCCTGAATTGACTTTTAAATATAACTGTGTTTTGTCAGAAACGCCATATTCTCAGATTAAAGCTCACGCAAACAGCAAATGAGAGCAGGCACACGGATTCCACACAAAGACGTAAACACAGAGCGGACCTGACGCATCAGAATCAGCTTTCTCTTTCTCGGCTTTCTCACCCGATGGCCCGTAGACGGACACGCCGTCGGAGCTGACCGAGCCCACCGTCCACGCTGTGTTTACGTCTTTTTGCGCTGATTCTGAGCTGCAGGTTTTGTCTCTCTCCAACCAAAATTCACCGAGCCAGCAGCCAAAGAAGCAGCAAACTACGCTTCATATTTGATAAATGTCGTCATGAATTCCCTCTGAGTTTTGCTGTTTTGCTTCCACCATGATAAAAATCACACTTCATGCACAGCTCTCTCTGTGTACTTCAAGAACAGTTTCCCATCTCAAATCTGTTTTCTGCATTATCCATTCGCTTATTACCCACCAGTCTACCGTTGTTTACAGCGCTGTCGGCCGCTGTCTTTTTCTTTTCTTTCTTTCTTTTTTTTCACTTAAATGACCTCGGACAAGAAAGCCTATTTTCTGCTGTTCAATACGGAAGAAATTTAAACTTTTTAAAATTGTGCAAAATTACAGAATATTTTTAAGGTTATCTGCTATGAAAAGCCAGACCAGAAAAATCTCCTTCATGTTTTTCTGTGTTTTATTCTCAGTTACTTTGACTTAAAGGCATCTGCTGTGATGTTCACAATTCTGATGAAGTCTCACATGTATCTGTACTGATAAATGATCAGAATTATAATATTTCTGACTGTCTGAGGCTAAGTTGAATCGAATCAGGACTTTGAGAACCGGAATCGAATGGATTATAGAAATCAGTGATGATACCCAGCCCTAGTGAGTAGCCTGGGCCCGACAGAAGTGGATGTAGCTGTGGGTAATAAGAAAAGATAAAAAGAACTATTGATAACTTTTTTGTTAAGTTAAGGCCTGATCCGTCTGAAATTCATAGCCAGTGCTCTGACACAGTGCCATCAATCTTTGAATGCTGAAAAAGCACAGTGTATCCAGAAAACACATTATATGCTGCAATAAATGCACTGCCCAAGTGTCCCCTCTCCCCACTGCCTATCAGCAGCATGCAACAGAAAACAGGTCATCAGAGGAGGCCAAGATGATGATTAAGTTTAACATTTTCTACAATATTGACAAAGCACTTTAAGCACAAGATTGTTAGTTAATAAGTGCACATGTAAAACTGCGGTGTTAAGCGATGCGGTTGAAAACTTGGAGTGTGCCTAACTTTTGTGCTGGTGCGCCCATGTCAAAAAGTTAGTCTAGAGCCCTGATATAGCACTTTTCGAGACCCTCAAAGTGCTTTACATTACAATTCCACTATTCATTCACACACTGGTGGAGGCAAGCTACAGTTGTAGCCACAGCTGCCCTGGGGCAGACTGACAGAAGCGAGGCTGTTACAGCAAGACTACAGACACAACACCCCGAGGCTATCATTATTATATCTGGAGACTTTAATCATGTCACACTGGATTCTACTCTGACTGCTTTTCACCAGTTTGTGAATTGTCCCACACGAAGCAACAGGAGCAACAATTGACCTACTCTATGCTAATGTGAGAGACGCATACAGAGCCACCCCCCTCCCCCCACTAGGGAAGTCAGACCAAAACTTGGTCTACTTACAGCCACAGTACACACCCCTTGTCCAAAGGCAGCCTGTGACAACACGCTCCATTGGGAGATGGACCTCAGAAAAGGAGGAAGCTCTGAGAGACTGCTATGACACCACAGACTGGGATGTGCTTCTGAGCCCACATGGCGAGGACATAGAGGGGGCGACACACTGTCTGACAGACTATCTCTTTGTGTGGACGCGGTCGCCCCTGCTAAGACAGTACAATGTTATCCTAATAACAAACTGTGGGTAAAACAGGAAGTCAAAGCTGTCCTCAACATGAAGAAGAAGGCCTTCAGAAGCAAAGTGAAAGAGGAGATGAAAGCAGCACAGCGGGAGGTGAAACGCTGCCTGAGGGAAGCAAAAGACACCTAGGAAGATGGTGCAGAAGTTGGAGAGGAACAATATAAGGGAGGTCTGGAATGGTGTGAAAACCATCACAGGCCACAACATCAAGAACAGCACAGTGGGGGGGGGGGGGGGGGGGGGGGGGACTGTGGAGAAGGCACACAAACTCAACAACTTCTTCAACAGGTTTGACCAGCACACAACCCCCCCCCCCCCCCCCCCCCCCCCCCCCCCCCCCCCACACACACACACACACACACGTTTACTACAGAGCCTTCTCCCTACTCTGCTATCTCCCTCGCTTCCCCTGCTCCCTGACACGATGACATCCCCCTCCTCCAATCCCTCTCTCCACAGCACGGCAGCCTCCCTCCCCTCCTTCCAAGTCACAGCAGACCAGGTCAGGAGACACCTGAGGAAGCTTGGCCCCAGGAAGGCAGCAGGCCCAGACAAGGTGTGTCCTAGGATGCTAAGGGCATGTGCTGCTGAACCTGGGGAGCCACTACAAAGAGTCTTCAACCTCAGCCTGCAACTGGGGAGAGTGCCCGCGCACTGGAAGACATTCTGCATCATCCCGGTCCTCAAAAAGAACACGGGACAAACTGTGTTCCTTTTCAGCTCAATACGAAACGTGTAATATTTTCTCTGAATATGGGATGGTTCCGTTTTTTACGGGAAGGTTGGCAACTCTAATAACTAACCTTATGAATGAAAAGTTCACTATCAGTAACATCATAGCACCCACCCAGCAGTATATAAACTCCATCATGCTAGCTAGTACACAGTACGAGTTACTGTAACTGACTGTAAAAAAATAGCACAACGAAAATAAACTATACCTAAACTTGGTTTATATCTGACCCAGATAGACTGCAACTCATAACTTCTTACCTGAAGTTCAGTTCACCTGATACTCGGACCGGCGGCTGCCTCGGGTCTCTCCTCCTCCTGCATCCCCTTTCCCTCATCCACCTGCTGGACTCTGTGGAAGCTTCGCCATAGTCACCACCAAACAACTGAGTTATTTTTACATATCTGCCAGCATCTGGCCAATTCACCACCTTTCATTGTTTATACCGTTACAAAGAAACAAAAAAAAAACCCATCGGCCCATAAAAATGAAAAATCACCATCGGCCCCGGTATTCCAGATGGCCAGTCCAGCTATGCCTACAGAGGTGGAGGATGAACTCAACCTGGGTGCCTATTATCTTATGTAGTCTGGGAGTTGATTGGTATTGGGGTGGGTGTAGTTTTCCTCTGTGGTGCGGTCAGGTGGGTATTTGGTGGTCATACCCCCGTCCCCATCTGGGGCAGGGGCTGGGAGAAGGAGCTGGCTGTCTGGTCGGGGTCTGGGATGCTGGGCCTCCCTGCTGCAGCAGGACTGGGGGTGGTCTGCTTGTCTCCACTCCAGAGTAAAGGGAAACATCTCCTGGGTCTGGGGGCGGATTACCCCTCTGGGGGTGATGGTGCATAGACCTAGGGGTATAGAGTATGTTTGGGGAATGTGATTGTGTGTACAGTGTTCATTTCTGTTTGAATCCATGTTGGCCGAGTGCTGAGTATTTATATATGTGTGCAAGAGGGTGGTAATGCATGTTTGTGTCTATGTGTGCCTGTTTGTCTACGTCTATGTGTCAGGTTGGGTCTTAGACTCCACCTCTCTGGAAACATCTCAGGCCCCCGCAGCCCCCTGTGTGCAGTCACAGGGGGCTGCACACTACTGCAGCCCCCTGTGACTTCTGCACTGTGGCTGCTAGGTGATCCCCCAATCTGGCCGCGGAGTTTGGACACCCCTGACTTATAGGCAATCGGACGATTACAGAGAAGGCAGGCAAGCACTGTATATTTCTGTTATTTCATGGTATACTAGTTGTCACCGTTTTAACACCTGGTTCTTATGTTTCTTTTGTAATATTTTGAATTAATGTTCACTGATCCCTAGAAGGTTTGATTCATATTGGGATATACACTTAGTACTTCAAAGTTAAGGTTGTATGGAGTTTCTATGTAGCAGGGGTTTGGGCTAGGAGGTTGAAGTTGTTGGGAATATACTGCGGTCACCTTAGTTCAGAAATGGGACCTAGTGGGTGGGGTGGGGGGGAATGGGGGAATGTTATTGTTCCTGTGTTTGTTTGCTTTGGTTGTATGTGGGTTTGTTTTTGTTTTGTTTTTTGTTTTTTTTTTGGGGGGGGGGGGGGGGTTGTGTTTGTTTTTTCTTCTTTTTTTTTTGTTTTTGTTTTGTTTTGTTTTGTTTTCTCTTGTCCCCTCCCATGTACGGTCATCTTGTCATTGTCACCAGATTTCAGTAAAACATATATATGGCTAGTTATAGCACTAACAATAGTACTATTAGATTTTTGTCTTGGAATGTGAAAGGCTTGAACGGTCCGGTAAAGACATCTCGGGTTCTCAGTCACTTAAAACGTCTCAATGCAGATGTAGCTTTTCTCCAGGAGACTCATTTGCGAGTCAAAGATCATAAAAGACTTAAACCTCCATGGATAGGTCATATGTTTCACTCAAACTTTGATACTAGAGCCAGAGGAGTGGCAATCTTAATTAGAAATAAAATAAATTTTTCTTTCACTAAATTGATTGCTGACAAAAATGGACGATATCTAATTGTTGTAGGGACCCTCATGAATAACCCAGTTGTTTTAGTGAACGTCTATGCCCCAAACTTTGACAACACTCTGTTTGCTAATAATCTTTTGAGGATGATTCCTGACTTAAATACGCACCTCCTGATCTTCGGAGGTGATTTAAACTGCGTTATTGACCCAGCTTTAGACAAATCTGCCACTGGCTCTCAAGCACCATCTGCTATGTCCAGGGCTTTCTCACACTTTATGACCCAAAATGGATACATTGATCCTTGGAGGTTTTTTAATCCCCAAGCCAGAGAATATTCCTTTTTTTCAAATGTTCATCACACATATTCTCGCATCGATTACTTTTTTATAAATTGCTCCATGGCTTCTAAAGTTTGCAACTCTGAATATTTTTCGATTGTTATATCTGATCATGCTCCTTTAGTCCTGGATATGGCTTTGTCTCCTGGCTATAGACCTCAGCATCCATGGAGGTTGAACTCTCTACTCTTGTCTGATTCAGCTTTCTGTGACTATATCTCATCTGCAACTGATAATTTCTTAACTACGAATGAGTCTGAGGCCATCTCTAAGTCTCTACTATGGGAAACACTTAAAGCATACCTCAGGGGCCAAATTATTTCCTATTTATCTCACCTATCTAAATCAAAGAAAGCTAAGCAAAATGAACTTTCTGCCAAAATTCAAGCTCTAGACCGGCAACACGCTCAAACTCCCTCACCTGAAATATATAAGCAGCGTCTTAACCTACAATCTGAGTTCAGTCTCCTGTTGACCCATGATGCAGAGCAATTGTTATTACAGTCCCGTGGCAACTATAATGAACATTGTGATAAAGCCTCTCGTCTGCTAGCCCACCAGCTACGTCACCAATCGGCATCTCGCCAAATTTTGCAAATTAAAAATGAATCGGGAACTTTGACTTCTGATCCAACGGAAATCAACTCCATTTTTAAGTCATTTTATAGTTCTCTGTATACATCAGAGTTCCCCTCTAATTCTATAGATATGAGCCAGTTTCTTAACAAATTGGATACCCCTACAATTACAACCTCAACAGCAGCAGAAATTGATGCACCGCTCACTGTGGATGAGGTTATATCATCAATCACATCCTTACAGTCTGGAAAGTCCCCTGGTCCCGATGGGTTCCCCGCCGAATTTTATAAAAAATTCCACTTAAAACTGGCCCCTTTGCTGCTGTCGGTTTTTGAGGAGTCACTGAAATGCGGCTCTCTCCCTCAGACACTAAGACAGGCTTCTATCTCATTACTGCATAAAGAAGGAAAGGATCCTACTTGTTGTGGCTCCTATCGATCAATAAGCCTTCTTAATGTAGACTTTAAAATCTTATCCAAACTGCTAGCAACCCGTTTGGAAAGAGTTCTCCCTTCTATTATATCAGAGGAACAGACAGGCTTTATTAAAGGAAGACATCCCTTTTTTAATATACGGTCCCTTCTTAATATAATTTATTCCAAAAATCATAGCACCGTCCCTGAGGTGGTGGTCTCACTGGATGCCGAAAAAGCATTCGATCGAGTGGAATGGGGGTATCTTTTTGCAGTCTTGAAGAAATTTGGTTTTGGTGACAGTTTAATATCTTTTATATACCACGCCATTGGCATCTGTTTGTACTAATAATGTGAATTCTGAGTATTTTACTCTATCACGTGGTACACGTCAAGGTTGTCCACTCTCACCTTTACTTTTCACTTTAGCAATAGAGCCTCTCTCTGTGACTCTCAGAACCTCGCCTCTGTTTCAAGGGGTTATTCGTGGTGGTACGGAATATAGGGTTGCTCTATATGCAGATGACTTATTACTATATGTTACAAATCCAACAATTCATTTATCCTCTATAATGAAAATACTTCTAAATTTTGGCTCTTTCTCTGGGTACAAGATTAATATACAAAAAAGTGAATGTTTTCCTATAAACCCAGCTGCACAAGAGCTTAGACAAACAGATTTTAATTTCCACATAGCTTCTTCAGGCTTTAGATATCTAGGAGTGCATATTACCACTTCATTTAAAGCTTTGCGAACAGCAAATTTCAACCCTTTGCTGAACTATGTAAGGTTGGCTTTTCAAAGGTGGGCAAATCTTCCTGTATCACTTCTTGGCAGGATATTATAAAAATGAATATTCTACCCAAATTCCTCTATCTTTTTCAGAGTATCCCATTGTTTCTACCTAAATCCTTTTTCAAATCTGTGAATCAAATGATTTCATCATTTATATGGGCTAATAAGATCCCCAGGATTAGTATGACCTCACTACAACAGGGTAAGCTCAGTGGGGGTCTTGCTCTGCCCAACTTGATGTTTTATTATTGGGCAGCCAACATTCAGAAGTATACCTATTGGTTGAATGATCCTCAAGCTACTTGGTGTTGCCTTGAGGCTCAATCATGTTTCTCTTCCTCACTCTCAGCACTATTATTTTCATCCCTTCCTGTTTCCCTGTTACAATTCACAGACAACCCTGTTCTAATTGGCTCTCTAAAAATATGGTATCAATTCCGGCGTCACTTCAATTCAGTCTCTGCTTCTGCTCTGACCCCAATCTGCAACAACCACCTCTTCCCCCCGTCCCTGGTGGACTCCTCCATCTGTATTTGGGCAAGAAAAGGTATCAAATGTTTTTATGACTTTTTTAAAGATAACATTTTTCTCAGCTTTAGTGACCTTTGTTCTTTGTATGATTTGCCCTCAGATCATTTGTTCCGCTACTTTCAAATAAGACACTGTGCATCTTCTATCTTGCCAGAGTTTCCAAGTCAGCCTCTCAAGCCTAGGTGGGAAGACTTATTCCAGTTGAAGCCTCACAGTAAGGCTCTAATATCACAAATATATACTTTAATTATGGCATCGGGCAATTACTCAACCAATAAAATTGCTTCGAGTTGGGAACAGGAACTGGGTCTTCAGTTTGTTGAAAGTAATTGACAAAATTCATTCCTCAGCCTCATGTGCAAGACTCTCCCTTATTCAGTTTAAGACGGTATACAGATTACACTTCTCAAGATCTAGACTATCTAAAATATACCCCGGCATTCCTGACCTGTGCAACAGATGCAACACCTCCCCCTGTGATTTAACTCATATGTTTTTGCCTGCCCGTCACTTCAATTATACTGGACTTTTGACTTTGAAGTGCTCTCTCATGTTTTGAGCGTTACTCTCAAACCATGCCCACTAGTTGCCATTTTTGGTGTTTCTGAAGATACTACCCTAAACCTTAGTCGTAAGCAACTGGATATTATCGCTTTGGCACGACGTCGAATTTTGCTGTCTTGGAAAGCTCCTCACCCTCCAGCCCGATCACGTTGGCTGGAAGATGTTATGTTCTTTTTAAAAATGGAGAAAATAAAATTCAGACTCAGAGGAAATGTTAATAAGTTCTCACAGGTGTGGCAACCTTTTATCATTTACTTTAACTCATTGAAAACACTTACAACAGACTAAACTTTTGTATCATGGGGTTCCCTTTTGTTCTGGTTTTGGGGGGGAATTGATTTTTTTTTTCTTTTGCTGTTTTCTGTGTGTGGGTTGTTGTTTTTTGTTTTTCTTCCTTTTTCCCTTTTTTTTAATTTTTATTTTATCTGTTTTATTGTTATCATCAGAATTTTAATGGCCTAATCTGTCTTGATATATGTCTTTGTATCGGTTGGTACTTGCTGTATTGGGCCTGATATGTCAAATTACATGTGCAAAACTTTATAAATAAAGAGGGGGGGAAAAAAAAGAAAACAATTGTTTTTATAACTGTGTTCTATAAATATTTTCTGTCAATGATTCTTGGAATACCGTTTAAACTGTGAATTAAAATCACAGCCTCCATAGAGAGGACCCTCTGTGGAGGGTTGGCGAGCTGTTTAAACAATCGCCTTATGTTTCTCTCACTTTAAATCTGGAAAAACAGTTTTGCCTGTCACACTGTATCAATTATGTATCAATGAAAAAAACTGTATTAATAAAGTCCTGGTAAAGTATACAGGTTTCATTCTCAACATTACCAGTAAAGCTTTGTTTTGTGTCAGTGGAAGAGGAAAGATGATTTGCCCTTGAAAAAAAAAAAAACATGTACACAGTAATGTTGTCCTTGTTTCAAGCTCATAAGACAGTTCCAGCTGTGGTGTTTGCACTCTTGTGGGAGGCATCATGGAGAGAACTGTGGTGCAAATCGCTCTCTTTGGGCTGCTGCTGGCTTTGGCCTCTACACTGCCAAACAAGGTAAGGTTATAATACATAAAAGGGATACAGCACCACTTCAAGACAACAGAATCTTCAGTTTAACAGATCTCTCAAAGATACCTGAGATGACTCTCATTTTGTCTGTGTGTGTTTCTTAACATCTTTTTGTTAGTTGAACACCGAACTCTTCAGGTCGAAGATTCTCTTGATTCTGTCGTCTGTGTCATTTAATGCTTTTCATATGTGTCACATGTGAGTGCATGTGTGTAGTCTTGTGTTCGAAATGTTGTGGAGGCATAAGTCAGTTTACACATTAATACTAGCAGTCACACTTCAAATTAGAATTGGGGTTATAATAGTGTTGGTTAGTTTTAGGTTAAGGCAAAATTGGCTCTGTCCCATTAAGTTAATTATTTTGTCCATTTGTTTTTTTAACTTGTAACGCTGTAATGTTAGTTGGACTTTGGAAACTTCTGTTTACACGGTCAGAGTCTAGGAGATCAACCCCCCTTCTCATGTGAACAACTGTCATGCCCTGAGTGCGAGGAGTGTGAGGAACAAAGACAGACATACAGAGGCTGACAAGGTGAAAGGAACAAAAGGAAAACAATGGGGTCCAAAAACAGTTTTCATCTTTGCCCAGCCACAGGCCAAGACAGGGGGTCATGGCAATTCCAGGGAGTTGCCTAGGCCTGGGGGCTAAACTAAAAGTGAGCTGTTTATTTGGGTGATTGCAAAAATACAAAAGTAAAGCATGAAGTGAAAAAGGAAAGTGATAAAATATTTAAAAATATTAATAAACAAAAAAACCTGTTCTTGAACAACAACAAACAACCTTTATTTGTCACATACATAATCATACAGTGTACAACATGTAGGGAAATACTTTGTGTCCGAGCTGTGGATAGGCTGCAGATGTAGCCGCGCCATTCCAAGTATTGGTTTGAGCATGGGGGGTCTTGCCAGAACCCTTACTGGAGACTGGGTGGGAATAGAACTTGCAACTCCCACACCAAAGGTGTGCAGTCTTACCACTACAGTATCCAGCTGCTTCAGGAATAAGTGACACAAGCACTAGGAAAGACTGGGGGGAGATACACAGACAATATATCACTGAAGGGTAATAAGTGGAGACAGCCAATGAATAAGACACAGGTTGACTAAATCCCAGAAGATGAGATAAAGGAAGCAAAACAAAAAGCAAAGCACAAGGGACACTGACACTCAAAATAAAACAGTAAGTATGATGACAAATGGGGTTGACAAAGACAAAAGAATGAAATTAGTACAAAGGACATGACAGAGGAGGAAGGGAACAAAGAGAGAGGAATAAATGTAAGATAACTGGGAACTAGAAACAATAAAATGCATTAAAGAAGAATGCAGAAAGTAAATGTAAACATTAAACATACCAGGGATTAAACAGATAATTCAAAAAAAGAAAACCTCAAAGTCCAAAAAACTCAAAACACCTGGCAAACCATTGAACCAGTGAAATCAGTCAATGACATCAGGGCCATGCAGAGATGTTTGAAGGGGTGGGTGCTCAAAGTTAACAAGGGGCACTTAGAACCAGGGCGAATAACAACAACAAACATTCATCAAGAATCTAATATGGAATCGCATCATACTACATCATTATCATCAGGTGGGGACAATGCAAAGCAAACGTAGCCTATGTTTAACCTGATGTTAGCCCTGCGACAGACTGGTGACCTGTCCAGGGTGTGTCCTGCCTCTCGCCCTAAGATAGTTGAGATAGGCTCCAGCGCCCCCTGCAACCCTGCAAGGATAAGCAGAAGCGAATGGATGGATGGATAGTTAATTGTTATTGTTGAGGGGCAAAGGCAGGACTCCACACGAATATACAAATTTAAAGAAAAAATCCTCAAGAAAAGGGCGCTTGGGGCATCCAAGAAGAAAGGGGCAGGGGTCCTCAAGCCCCCTCCCCCCCGCACCACACGTGCATGAATTACATATTGAAACACTGGTCAGCCAGCGAGAATTGTTAAGCCTGTAATTTTTGGGTTTTTTTTTGCTTAGGATGACTGGGACATCTACAGCTTTCACATCAACTCCACAGTGACCAGTCGTTATGCCACCACTGTCATCACAAGCCGTGTTGCCAATCGTATGGATGAATCAAAGGAAATTGAATTTCATGTTCGGATTCCCAAGAATGCCTTCATCAGTAAATTCCGAATGTGTGTGAAGTTAAAGTGATCTGTAACCATCCAGAGACATTTGCAAATTCTACACTGAAGAACAAATTGCCTGATATTTAGTAGTGTGTATTTACACAAGGGCTTTCTTGGTCCTCTTCAGGTTTATCGATGGCCAAGTTTATGATGGTGTTGTGAAAACTAAGGAGCAAGCTCAGCAGCAGTACACTGAAGCTGTGTCCCGTGGTGAAAGTGCTGGACTTGTTAGGTATTTGAGTTCATTCATTTATAATTTCACATAAAAAAAATCTGTCACACAAAACAAGTTGTTTTGTTTCTCTGTCTCATATTTTCTTGCAAACTCTTTTCTTCTGCATCTTTGTTTAAAATGTAACTAATATTTTTTCAGTAGAAAAATATGTTTTTAAGTTAATTTCTCAAAACTCATGTTCTCATTTTAGCAATAACGTTCTGTAAAATATAATTTAGTGAAATGGTTATTGTTTCTGCTTTAGTTCCGTAGGGAGGACATTGGAGGAATTTAAGACCTCTGTAACTGTGGCTGCTCACAAAAAGGTCACTTTTGAACTCACATATGAGGAACTGATGAAACGCACACATGGCAAGTACGAGCTGCAAATTCATGCTCGACCCATGCAGCTTGTCAGAGACTTCAAGGTGATTGTCTTGTTGGTATCTGTTCAGTGATTGTTTAGGAGAACAATGCTGACGTAAGCCATGATGAGACCTTCTATTTACTGTACTTAATACCAGGTGGACGTGTACATTCACGAGGAAGCTGGCATCAGTTTCATCAATGTGAAAGGAGGCCTGAGCACCAAAGCCCTCGCTAATGCCATCACTAAAACACACGTAGATAAAGAGGTACAGTATAATGGAAATGTCAATTTTGTAAAACATTAAGTGAACTTGAGTCTTGTCACAAAAGACAATAAAACAGATACTATCAGCATAGGATGGTTGGTTGTAGGATGCCTTTGAAAATCAGGAAGAGAAAGCGAGGGAAGGCACAGGCAAGGATTAAATGGTGGAAGCTACACAGAAATATACAAATACACAAGTTATCCATGTCATGTGTACATGACAGTTGCATTTCTTATCACCTCAGTCCACATTCAATTCGAAACAAGAAATTCAATAAGAAATAAGTGTTTTACAATCTTGTTGATTTTTCTTTTTTTTCTTTTCATTTGTGGATTCAGCAACAAACCATATTAGCTGACAATGGTTTTCTCAAGTGTTCCTGAGCTCATGCAGTGATTGCTGCTAACAATATTTGTGTCTGTTTTAGATGTGGTGCCAACTGAATGGACAATGATAAAATATTGAATCAAACATTTAGTCCTTGAGTGAAAACATATCTTTCTATATTCTGAATCCTTTGATATGCCATATTATAACTGTCTAGTTTCCTAGACAGTCTTTGAGAAAGTGGTGTGACTCTATCTTTACCGCTGAAATTCACAGCCCCTCTTTTTATGACCAGTCATGTCACTGACCTATTGCAAATTATTTTTAGTATAATTAGTCTTGACTGAGGCATTTTAAACACTTGATTTCAGTGGTGTCCCTGACATGTTTAAGAAAATACAATAAGGAAACAAAAACTGAATTTTAAGCTGCTGACTTTTATTCTTTAATATGGAGTTTAAGTTGTTTGCAAGTTTTGTTTACATTAAGATCTTACACATTGTGCAGAATATTTTAAAACTGAGCTTATATATCTCGCCTTTCAGGTTATTGTAATCAAAGGAAGCAAAGGACACATTTTTTTGATCAAGTAAACAGAAATTAAAATCACTGACCTCTCTGTCTCTCATGAGTCTAAAGAATTAAATTCATTCTGTTTCCAGGCGTGGGTGCATTTCTATCCAACAGTTGACCAACAGAAGATGTGTGACAGCTGTAGTGATCAGGGTATGAATGGAGATCTAGTTATTGTTTATGATGTCAACAGGGACAATGGACTAGGACACATCAAGGTAAAACCTGGTCAATTATCAGTGTACACACAAACAGCAACTGCATGGGCCAAATAAGTTTATTGAATTAATATTATATCATTCTACTCCTTAAATTATCTTTTGACCAAAGAACCTTCTTCTTACTGCCCCTTAGACATCTGCTGGGTACTTTGTTCATCACTTTGCTCCATCTGATCTTCCTCGAATGCCGAAAAATGTCGTCTTTGTTATTGATCAGAGTGGCTCAATGGGGGGCAGAAAAATACTCCAGGTAAATTCTTTGAAGGGTCTGTATTTGCCCTCCTCTCGGACTTTTGCATCTTTATCACACCAACATGCTTTAGATTTATGTGATTTGTCACAGTCTGGCTGCGAGGCTGACTGTGTGGTGTGAGGAGGTGGACCCAAGAGCAACAAGCAACAACAACAACACTTTTGTAGGATTTTTCAGTTTATAATTATAAAACATGTAATGGGTTTAATACACTTTAAATATGTAATATGTTTTTTGCCCAGACTAGGATCGCATTAATCCACATTTTGAATGATCTGGCAGAAGATGACTACTTTGGTCTGATCACTTTTGATGGCAACATTTTTCACTGGGAGCGAGAACTCGTTCAGGCCAACAGCAAAAACCTGGAAAGCGCCAAAAACTTTGCAAGCAATATACAAGCTAGAGGATGTGAGAAGTTGCAGTAAACATATAAATTTTGGAATATGAACACTTGACAGGAAAATGTTTGGACTGAAACTTTGCTTGTTTGTTGTTGAATTTCAGCCACAGATATAAATGAAGCAGTGTTGCAAGGAGCAAGTATGCTGAATGATCATAGCAGAGAAGGTTCAGCATCTATCCTTATACTTCTCACAGATGGAGACCCAACCTCAGGTTATAATAAAGCACACCTTTACATAAATGTGCAAGAATACTTCAAGAAATAGTGATATTTGTGATTACACTCTGTATCTAATTTAGTTACATGTTTTAAGCTTTTTTATCAAGTGGCTTTTAGCATTATTGAGACTCTTTTATATCTGACCTCATCTGGGTATATCTTGTATCTTTTCAGGGGTGACAAATCTGGAGAAAATTCAGTCAAATGTAAGAGAGGCTATTGCAGGCAAATTCCCACTGTACTGTCTTGGTTTTGGTTTTGATGTTGATTTTAAGTTCCTTGAGAAAATGTCGCTGCAAAATAACGGTGTGGCACGACGGATTTATGAAGACTCTGATGCTGATTTACAGCTGAAGGTAATTTTCCTTATACAGTAAATACTCTTATGATCTGATTTAAAAATCGCAGAAGATTGAAAGAAAAAACAAGAATAGTTTGTATAATGTCCACATTGTATATCAACAGGGTTTCTATGAAGAGGTGGCCACACCTCTATTAACAGATGTGACAATGATCTATGTGGGTGGGACCAATCTAACCCAGACTAACTTCAGCCAGTATTATAATGGTTCTGAGATTGTGGTGGCCGGTGAGATCACAGATAATAACATTGAAACCTTCACCCCTCAAGTTGTGGCCATTTCGGTAAAGATAGATTCACAGTACTCATCAGTTGTAATTTTAACTGTTTTCCCTGTATGTATATTGATATTACATTGCATTTGAATTTTTACAGAGTAATAGAAGAATAATATTCTCTAATCCAAATAAAACTGTGGAATCCACTGGAACAGTGCCTGATGACCGTATCCAGAGGGTTTGGGCATACCTCACAGTTAAACAGCTTCTAGAGAAAGAGTGAGTATGATATATGTCATACTTCCTCATTTCACTGTTCCTAAACAACTACTTTCTAAAGGGTAGCAAAAAGAAAAATAAAACAGTTTCCCTTAAACTATTGTCAAATGTACAATAAAGTTAGGCTTTTCTAATGACCAAAAAATCCCCAGTTTGATTCTGAGAGGGGTCACAAATCCTTTGGGGCTGTGGCAGGAAGGGCATTTGGCATAAAAAGCCGTCTGATCATAAAATGTGGATCAACTTGTGCGTAAGGGAGTAGCTGAAAGTAGCTAATAGTAAAAGATTCCTAACCAGTGTTTGTGTTTCTATTTCATAACACTGATAGCACCTGCCACCACGAATAACTGAGTCACAACTTTCTAAACAAGTAAAGAATCTATCATGATAACTACCATAAATACAGTTTAGTATACAAGTCATGACTGAAATTATTAATTACAGAAACAAAACACATTTTAAATTATATAGCTGTGCTTGAGGCTAACCTGTCTTGAAATTTTGATTCATAACACACAGGGAGCTGATGACCTAAGAACTTGTATTAGTGAATTTTTCGGTTGACCTGGAAACAAGCACCAGCTTTAAAAAGTGTGGCACATGAACTCATTGATGTCACCATTTGTGTTACAATATTACAAACTCTCTAGTTTGATTTGATAGAACATTATTTTATCTATGTTTATGACTAGAATAATCTTTCACTTTTCTAAAAATTCCACCTATACAGCAGTGCTAAAAACATTCGAGATGGGCCAGGGACATGCAGAAGTTATTAAACACTGAACAATAAAGTGCATATTTAATTCTTTCTTAATGTTCATATTTATTTAAAATATTGTGACACAGGCTTCAGTTATCTGGACATGAGAAAGAGAAAGTAAAGAAGGAGGCTTTGGAGCTGTCACTGAAGTACAGTTTTGTGACTACTCTCACATCTATGGTGGTCACAAAGCCTCCAGGAGAGAACACAGATGTGCTTCATAAACCAAAGGAAGGTGAAACACCACAGAGATGGCAGCCCCCTGTAGATCAGTCATTTTCAAGACAATATTCGGCTCCTAGTAGTCGCCTGAGTGGCAGTCCATTTGGTGAGTAGCACAAACACAAAAAGACTAAAATTAATGAAATGCTTCATAATCTCTACTTTTAGCCCTCAGACTAATGTCATCCTCATGTTAAGGAAAAAGCCCAATACGCATCAAACTGCCATGCACTGAGTATTGCAATACTTTTCTATCAGAACTAGAATGAACTTTGAGCCACAGTAGCTCATCCGTTAAATCAAACCACACATGCCAGTCTTTGTTCCCCACATTTCTCAGTGAACCTAGGCGCCCATGACCCTGTCGCTAGCTCAACACTGTTCCTTGCTTGGTCCGCTATTGATAGATACTGACCAATGCACAGCGGGAACAGAGTCATTACTATGATTACAAAAACGAAGAAAAGAAACTAAAAATTCTAAACTCCAAACATCAAAACTCACCCATAATAACCACAACTGAGGATACTTACTGAAAGACCGAAAAAACACAAAACTACTCCAAAACCACGAACCTTTCACTTTCTTAATCGGATATGCTGAAAATTTTTTATAATAATATATTTTTGTAGTTTTGCCTCCACTACAGTGGATTTTGATTGAAATGCAGATTTTCGGTTTAAATTCAAAAGGTTTAACAAAAAAATGCATTAACTGATCAGGAATTATTGACTGTCTCTATATTTCATGTCATCTTTGTCTTTTCAGTAGGAAATGTGCAACATAACAGTAACTCCTACACTTCACGTTCGACATTTCAAGGTACTCTGTTATAATATAATTAAACAAACTGTATGTTTTAATGCATACTCAATAATCCAAAAAAGGGAGAAAGTTCATTCTGTTGAAATGTTTTACTCATCTAAGTGACTTCCTCAGTCTGAAGAATCCACTTGAGTCATGTCTAGACAAATGGAATTGACTTACTGGGAAACTGTATGCTACTTTTGATAGCAATAAACAACGTCAAAAACTGTTACTATGGTGAGGTTTATTCCTATCTGAGAGAATATAGCTGTTTAAGAATTGGCATTAAAGGCTTGACGGCATGGAGGGTTACATAAGTCTTGAGCCCCAGTGCCCCCAGTACAGGGGGCATTGGGTCTTAAATGGGCTTAGTGGGGATAAAACTTTAATCCTTCTTATGGGCACTAAATCCAACCTACTTAAGGCAAGTAATTTCACTCTCACAATTGCACTGCAAAAAACAGCCTCCTTAATACTAGATAAATACACTTATTTTTGGTGAAGATTTCGTTAAAACAAGTGAAATTATCTGCCGGTGGAGTAAGTGTTTTTTTCTTACTAAGATTTCTTGAAATAAGAACAATATCTAAATTTAAATAAAGCTAAAAATAAGTCTTTTACACTTATTCCAGGCAACAAATCAGAACAATTGAAACTTAAAATGAGCTTTAACCACTTATTCTAGGCAACAAATAGATAGTAAGATCTTAAAATAAGCCTTACACACTTATTCCAGGCAACCAATCACAGCAATTGGAACCTAAAATAAGATTTAACCACTTGTTCTAAGCAAAATGTTGAAGAAATTAAATCTGAAAATAGGCATAAAACACTTATTCACAAATCAAGGCAAATAATCTAAAAACTAGTACATTAAATCACACTGCAAAAATTACCCATCTTAAAATGAGTTAAAAAAAAATAGATTATAGTCTAAATCTTCTTAAATTTAGTGAAATAATCTGCCAGTGCAGTAAGAGAATTACACTTGATAAGAATTCTCAAAATAAGAAAAAATATCTAGGCTTTAGACAAGTAAGAGATATCTTAAAACAAGTTGTGAATTAGCTATTCCAAGAACTCTGTTAAGACAAATAAAACCAAAATAAGTCTGTAAGTGCTTTTTTTAAGTTTTCATTTTTTCTTACTTTGAGAGAAAAGATCTTAAAACAAGACCCACTAAACAAGATAATTCTTTTTTTTTTAATCTTAAACAGGACAAAGCATGTACACCAAATGAAAGCAGGCAAAGTATACTGTCTACACGACCTTTATTGGAAACAAACTCTCCAAACAGTAACAAATATTTCAGTCAATCATAGTACACAAAAATTTAAAGACACATTGTAAGTGTAACATTGTTATTTTGTGTTCCTTTTAGAACTGCAAAACCAGTTAGCTACTCAACATATAAAATGTAATAAAAAGAGCATTTGCAATTTTAAACAGAATTTGCAGAACAGATGTGTTTAAAGAAAAAAGTACTTTGTATTACATTAATAAGAATTTAAAAAAAAGAATTCAAGTGTCAATTGCAACTTCAAAGCTATCAGGTCCAAACCTTCCAACACAGACGTAAGTTACATCTTGCTCAAACAGCTCTACTTTTCAATAAAAATTTCTACAGCCTGCCATTACTTTTTTGTATGAGCCTGTGGTGTCTGAAATTCCGAATCCTTAGGTGTCTTGAAAGGTGCTTTTAAATAAAATTTATCATTGTTAGTATTATTATTATTATTATTATCATTATTATTATTATTATTATTATTATTATTATTATTATTATTATTATTATCAGTAGTAGTAGTAGTAGTAATATTAAAAATGACAAGAAATTCTGGCTTCTTTGAAGCAAAATATAAAGAAATGAAGGATCAAGATTGGCATATGGTTGCATTTATTGTTGCTTTTTTTCTTTTATAGTAAAATGTAGGCTTTCAGCTTTTGAAAACATACAAGAATAGGTTTAAGGGATAAATTTATGTTATAGTTGCTGCCAAAAAAAAAAGATTAGAGTTGGCACAAAAATCAAAGACATCATGTTGTGTGTTTTTTGTGGACCCAAAATGTGTTTCTTTTGGATTTAAGAGATGACTTGTGTTCAAGTTCTGCAGTAGTATAGTATTTCCTAGTGCCTCTGGGTTTTGCCTCTAGTTCTTGGTTCCTTGTTTGAACCTACTAGATTGATTGACCTTTCATGTCCAGTCTGTTCAAGGCATAACGTGGCTTAAGGCAACTGTTGTTGCTATATACATAAATTTGAATTGCACTGAACTGAATAAAAAGCGTGTATGAATTGAAAAGAAAAAGGGACCTTGTTTATTACTTTATTTTGGCTAGTTAAGTATTATATATAAATATAAATCAAAATGTTTCTTAATTTCATGTTATCAATTTGTTTTTGGTTTTGTTATTTCAGGAATCTCAAAAGTACAAAGTTTGGGCCGTCAAGGTATGATAAACTGCTGCTTAAGTTTGTACTAAATAAATTAACTATATTAACTATATAAATACAATAAAATACAATATAAATAAACTTATACTAACTAATAAACTAGTTACTGGCAGAAAATATGAGTAACATAAACTGTTGTCAGTAAGCTCTACATAAATGGTAGTCTATTATAGAGCACTAGAAATAATGGGGAAAACACAAGGAAGGATCTTGAAACAAATTGGCAGAATAAACACTAAAGACAGCAGTGCAGCACAACAATGAACAAACATTATCCCAGGTTTCAAATGCGCAGACACTGAGAGCAATCAGGGTAGAATGGAAACACAAGGCTAACACAGCTGAACTTAATAATACTTAAAAAGACAAGGGAAATAAAACTGAGTACAAAGCGTAATAGACAAAAGACTACAAAAATAAAATGGGAACACAAAAAGGCCTAACACAGAAACAGACTCTTAATGAGAAACATATTACATTAAAAAAATCATATCAATTTATGTTATATTCTATTTTCTAATATATTTTTTACAAGAAACCATCTTGAATCTACAAGAAAAAGGGACCTCGTTTTTAACTTTATTTTAGTCAGGTTTGCTTTAGGTTAATTATTATATATAACTATAAATGAATATGTTTCTTAAATTTAATTAATCAATTTATTCATGATTTTGTTGTTTTAGGAGTCATAAGCATTCATGATTTGCAACATCGAGGTATGTTGTGGCACATACTTCAGATGCTCTATTATGATATAATTACTGCTTAAGTTTGTACTGAATAATTTATTTTTAAATACACAATAAATAAATGCATACTAACTAATAAACTATGTACTGTGAGAAAACATGACTAATATAGTGTGCTGTACTAATGTTGTCAGCAAGTTCTATATAAATGCATGTTCATTTTTTAGACGTATTCCATCTTACATTATCAGATTTTTTTTTTTTCTTAACCACATCTGATTTGACTTAAATTTTTATGGTTTAAAATTGGTCTATCTATCTATCTATCTATTTTTTTTTTTTTTTTTAAATTCCCCACTCGCCCCTGTGGGCGGTTAATCCTTCAAGCTCGGGTCCTCTACCAGAGGCCTGGGAGCTTGAGGGTCCTGCGCAGTATCTTAGCTGTTCCCAGGACTGCGCTCTTCTGGACAGAGATCTCCGATGTTGTTCCCAGGATCTGCTGGAGCCACTCGCCTAGCTTGGGAGTCACTGCACCTAGTGCTCCGATTACCACGGGGACCACCGTCACCTTCACCCTCCACATCTTCTTGAGCTCTTCTCTGAGCCCTTGGTATTTCTCCAGCTTCTCGTGTTCCTTCTTCCTGATGTTGCTGTCATTCGGAACCACTACATCGATCACTACGCTCGTCTTCTTCTGTTTGTCTACCACCACTATGTCCGGTTGGTTAGCCACCACCATTTTGTCCGTCTGTATCTGGAAGTCCCACAGGATCTTAGCTCGGTCATTCTCCATCACCCTTGGGGGCATCTCCCATTTTGACCTCGGGACTTCCAGGTTATACTTGGCACAGATGTTCCTGTACACTATGCTGGCCACTTGGTTATGGCGTTCCATGTATGCCTTCCCTGCTAGCGTCTTGCACCCTGCTGTTATGTGCTGGATTGTCTCTGGGGCATCTTTACACAGCCTGCACCTGGGGTCTTGCCTGGTGTGATAGACCCCAGCCTCTATGGATCTTGTGCTCAGTGCTTGTTCCTGTGCTGCCATGATTAGAGCCTCCGTGCTGTCTTTCAGTCCAGCTTTGTCCAGCCACTGGTAGGATTTCTGGATATCAGCCACCTCCGCTATCTGCCGGTGGTACATACCATGCAGGGGCCTGTCCTTCCATGATGGTTCCTCGCCTTCCTCCTCTTTCTGCGTCAGGTGTTGAGGAACTGACGAAAAGAACTGGAACTGGAAGCTACTGGAACAAGAAGGCATTGTTGGTTTTGTTGCAAGTTCCTCCGACAGTCCAAAGACATGCAATTGCTTGGGTTGGATTAAGTGATTATTAAGTGATTATTTTAATATTTTCCATATTAAAAGCTAAAAGTGCAGACTTCTGCCTTTAACTCCGGGGATGCTGATGCATATAAAGCAGCCAGGTATGACCTCCAAAAGTCCATAAAAAAGGCCAGCAAGGACTACAGGGACAAAATGGAGTCCAACTACCACAGCTTTGACACCAGGCGACTGTGGAATGGACTACGCTGCATCACTGACTACAAGAAGGACAACACAGTCAGTGTTCAGCCCACTGCATCTCTCGCAGACGAGCTCAACAACTTCTATGCTCGTTTTGACGCAGACAACAGAGAGCAGATCCTCTACCCTCAGGAGGACAGTGAGGCTGTAACTTTAACTCTGAAAACAGAAGCTGTGAGATGAACTTTTAAAAAGGTCAATCCTCACAAAGCTCCAGGACCGGACGGCATCCCAGGCCGGCTTCTCAGAGTGTGTGCCGACCAGCTGGCAGAGGTGTTCACTAACATCTTCAACCTCTCCCTGAGGCAGTCAGTGGTCCCCACGTCCCTCAAAGCATCCACCATCATTCCTGTTCCCAAAAAATCAGTGGTCTCCTGTCTGAATGACTACCATCCTGTTGCACTGACATCCGTCATCATGAAGTGCCTGGAGCGGCTGGTCAAAGGTCACATCTGCTCCTCCCTCCCTGACACACTGGACCCTCTTCAGTTTGCCTATCGGACAAATAGAGCCACATATGCAAGGATGCTCTTCATCAACTACAGCTCGGCATTTAACACCATCATCCACTCAAAACTTGCCACAAAGCTCATTGACCTTGGGCTGGGAACACCAATCTGCAGATGGATTCTAAACTTCCTCACAAACAGGCCCCAGGTGGTGAGAGTTGATAAGCACACCTCCTCACCACTCATCCACTCAAACACAGGTACACCACAGGGTTGTGTGCTTAGCCCCCTCCTATATTCCCTGTTAACACACGACTGTGTTGCTAAACACGAGTCCAACATCATCATCAAGTTTGCGGATGACACAAACATCATAGGCCTCATCACAGACAATGATGAGACGGCCTATAGAGAGGAGGTGATGGCACTGTACGAGTGGTGTCTGGAAAATAACCTGACTCTCAACATCAGCAGAACTAGAGAAATGATAGTGGACTACTGGAAACGAGCAGTCAGGGAACACCAGCCCATCCACATCAACGGTGTCAAGGTCAAAAGGGTCAGCAGCTTCAAATTCCTTGGAGTCAACATCACCGAGGACTTCTCCTGGACCCTTCACACAGACACTGCTATCAGGAAAGCTTGCCAGCAGCTTTAATTCCTGAGGAGGCTGAGGAAGTTTGGCATGAACGCCAACATCACCTCAAATTTCTACAGGTGTGCAATTGAGAGCTTGCTGACGAGCTGCATTACAGTTTGGTACGGAAGCTGCTCTGCCAGCAGCCGTAAATCACTACAGAGGGTGGTGAAGGCAGCAGAGCACATCACTGGCATGAGGCTTCCTGCCATTCAGGACATTTATCTTCAGCGATGCCTCCGTAAAGCACACAGCATCATCAAGGACCACAGTCACCCAGCACATAAGCTCTTCTCCTTGTTACCATCTGACAGACGTTACAGGAGTCTGTCTGCTGTCTAATCACTAGTGTGTACATATATTTATATATACATATATATATTTAGTCAGTTAACTGGAAATCTTTTTTTTTCTTTTACTACATCTTATTAATATTTTGCTCTTTACTATTTTTCTATTTATTTTTTATTATTTTACTTTTTTTCTTCTACTATACCATTCTGCTGAGTGACTGTCTTCTACTCGTCAAATACATTTCATTGCGATGTTGACCCTGTGCTAACTTGCATATGACAAATAAAACTGAAAACTGAGGTGTGAGTGTGAATGGTGTGTCTTCAGTTCTAGAACCAAATGAGAATTTTCTCCAAGCATGACACCCCATACCACTTCAGACCCAGCCACACCTCTACATCACAGAATCCAAACAGCCATACTATAAACACATGACATAGAAGAGCCTACACAGAGATATTGGGTAGATTGGCAACTGTACAGTACTCTAAAACAATTTTTAAAGAAAATAACAGATATTAAATTCTTAAATGTTACTCTTTTTTTCTAGTCATGCAAGTGGTCCCCCACAAAGGGGAAAAAGGATTCTCTGGACAAGGTACAGTGCTTAACAAATGTATTAGACCATCACCTGATGCAAGGTTCATGTAATTGCTACCATAAAATTAACAGTATTGGTAACTACCAAAACAAATCTATGTTTATTGGAATAATTAATCCACCAGTATGTGCAAGCTATTTAATCAAAATCATATTGTTAATGCTAAAATATAATCATTAACATTATCCCTGAATGTTCAAATGTACTTTCCTTCTTAAATGTTACTGTTTATTTTTAGTCATGCACACCTCCAGAGGAGAGAGAGGACGTCCTGGACCAGGTAAAGTGCTTAACAAATTTATTAGACCATCACCCAATGCAAGGTTTATGTAACTGCTGCTTTAGATTAACAGTATTGGTAACTACCTTTTTTTTTTTTTTTGGTTTTTGGAATAATTAATCCATCAGTTAATACAAGCTATTTAATCAAAATCATATTGTTAATGCTAAAATATAATCATTAATATTATCCCTGAATTTTCAAATGTACTCTTTTACAAAAACATATAAAAAACAGTATTTCATAAAAACAGATATTTCCTTCTTAAATGTTACTGTTTATTTTTAGTCTTGCAACAGCATACCCCCAGAGGAGAGAGAGGAGACATTGCACCAGGTAAAGTGCTTAACAAATTTATTAGACCATCACCCAATGCAAGGTTTATGTAACTGCTGCTTTAGATTAACAGTATTGGTAACTACCCAAAAAACCTGTGTGTACAGTTTTAATGCGTAATTTTACTGGGTGTCCTAACATCTGTTCTTCCGGTAAAGCATTCAAAGCTTTTATATGAATTTATATGTATTATCAGGTTTTGGATTTGTGGGGTAATAGAATAGAATAGAATACAATGCCTTTTATTGTCACTGTACACATGTACAATGAGATACAGAGCATCTCCTTCTCAGTGCAGACATGTAGGAAAAGAAAGGGGGGAGGTGCACAGTTCCCCAGCACTATATACATATGAACAGTATTCAAAAAACATCAAATGTATAAATATGTAATGGGAAAAAAATAAATAGGGTTCTATATTTACGGTGTGGGTTATTGCACGTAAATTAAATATTACACAGTAGTGACGGTAGTTGTGTAGTCTGGGTGTAGAGGGTAGTTCTTGAATTGGGAAATGGTATTGTGTTGTCAGTGCATGTGTGAGTTCAGTGTGGTTATGGGTTTTGGGAAGAAACTATTTTTGAGTCTGTCAGTCTTTGATGCATCAGTCTTTGCTGATGCATCTGTAGTGTTTCCCTGAAGGAAGCAGGTTGAACAGGTCAAAACCAGTGTAGGAGCTGTCTTTGATAATGTTTGTTAACAACATTTCTAACAACTTGAATTGCAACAATTAGAATTTATGTACAAACTATGTTTACAGACTGACACTGAGTTGTGAGACTTAATATATACGTATCTTTATTTATTTATTAAAAGCAGTGGTTAGTATCAGGATGTGTTTATAAACTCAGTATGCAACATAAAGAATTAAAATATTAGTGTATGTAATTAAATGTATTTACAGTTGTTCTCCCTGATGTTCAACCTGCTGTTGTTCATCTTTCACGTGATACTACTACTCTGGAAGCCACTGATGGTATGTATTGCCTTGATGTCATTCAGGTTGATTTTTTTTTTTTTTTTACATTACATTGTTTAGTTTTGGTTTCTTTTGTTCATTTGCTTTTTTTGTATTTAAAGTTCCAACGGAGGCATGGTCTACTCAGATACGTACCAAATTACATACTGTTTTCTGGAAGGGAAATCTAAAAATTGCCCTCTTTTTCAAATCTCTTCATAAATAATAAAACAGAAAAGAAAATTAATTGTAGGATCAAAATATTATATCAATTAGGATCTGCATAGTATGTATGAACAAATGTGTATTTTTTGGATTCCTGGCTCAGGGTTATAAAGCACATTTTGGAAAAGAAGCGTGAATATTTAATTTCACTAGAAATGTTCTAACACTGTGTGCCTCTGTATCTCTAGTTCCTGTACTCCACAGGTTTTTGCTAAAAGCTGAGAATCAGACTGTTCCACTATGCTTTGACGTTAGTGGACCTGTCCGCCTTAAACTTCTTCACTATCCCAGCAGGGGTCAGTAGTGTTAGCTTTTTCCATCCTAATATTTCTTTTCGGTGTAATAAAAACTGATGCTCTTCTTTCTCATTGTTACTTTCATAAGAAAACTCCAGTTTGGTGGTATAAGATCAGCATTTCTCTTTTCTTCTAGAACTGTCTGTAAATGGTGAGCTTGATTCAGTTACAAATGGAGGCTTCAGCAGAATTTTCATACACGTCAATGACAGCCAACATGTTGAGATCGACACCAACTGGGTCACTGTACGAGATGGACAGACAGTGACATATTACACTAGTCAGGATCACATTACAGCTGGAAGGTGATGTTGTATTATCATGGTCGAGACTCATGCTCTCAGCAATAAGCACAGATGTGTGATCTTATTCACCTGTGTTACCAAGATTTACATGAGAAGACTGTCTCTCTCAGCACCTGTCCAAGTTAGCTGACATCTCTGAGGCTGAAACCCCTAAAGAGGTTTTTTTCTTTTTGTATTGATTATTAAGTACATGGGATGTGATTCCAGTAAGGACAGATCATTTGAAAGCACTGGTAATTCATTGAAGTAAAGAGTATGAATTATAAGCTATTTGGTGATTAGACATAGTGTAACAGATCAGAGTCCTGACAATGTTAGGAGGGTACATGCAAATGGTGGCTGAGGTAAAGCAATTGGAAGAGATGGGTCACATGAAGGAGTCCAAAAGGCAAAATGATAAGAGGCTGTGAGATTTAAAACACACAGAACAGAGATTAGCTGGCTCGGAGAAGGAAAGCAAAAACATGATTGTTTCTCACATGATTGCATTTGAGTAAAGCCCAAATGCACAAGAATACAGGCAGAGGAGTGCATACAGATCTTCACTTTTTATGCTGAGGTAGACTGCAAGCCATACACTTATATTTATTTACAGACTTACGTTTACTTATTAGAAACCAAGCCAGCACTGTGTCAGACTGAGGACCTATCCTGGGTGTACCCCAACTCTCAGGGATAGGCTCCAGCTCCTATCATGGATAAGTGGAAGAAAATACATTGATGGATGGATAAATAAATAATTATTTGTTCAGGCCATGGACTGGAGTACAGAATGAAAATGGCAGGGGCAGACATGAAGTAGAGTTTGTCATGAATTCACTGTCATAAATTCATTTTTACAAAAGATGCTTACATTAAAGTCCCTGTACTTTATGCACTGCATTGCTATTTAATCAGAGCAGGCTAAATTCATCCGAGTAGCATGATCTGTGCAGGTGCCTTGAACCTTTATACAGCTTTTAAAAAAAGTTGAGTAACTCCATGTTTTTCCAGTGTGACAGTGATTGTGCGCAACAACGAAATAGATGTTGCCACTGGAGACATGCGAATGGTCATCATAGTTCATGAGAACAATGGCCCAAAATTCCTTTGGCCAGTTTTAAGACAGCGTCCCTCAGACAACAATGCTGAAGGACTTTTAGGTGAGTGAAAAGCTGTGTGTGTGTGTGTGTGTGTGTGTCCTTGCTGCATTGGTTTTCAATGTTGCTTCACTCTCTCTTTCCAGCTGTAGAGGCTGCAGTTTATGAGGAGGTACAGCAAGCTCCTGTCAGAAAACTAAAGATTAAAAACCAGGAGGCAGACGTTACTGGGTATATAGTCTTTTCTTTTTTGTACTTATGTTTTTGTTTTGCTTTATTCAGCCATTACTACAAAGTTATATGATCTCTTTATTCTTTCTTTTGTAGGGAGATGGTTGTTGACTACAGCTTTGCTTCTCCTGTCACAATGAACTGTTGGCTCATGTCTACTGACTCTGCCCTGCAGAGACCACTGTCCCAGTTTGTCATTACACAGCTTTAACTGGCAAATATGTTGATTTATTTGAAAAATATTTCATTTAAAAGGAAAACAAGGCAAAAACATATATTATGGAAATTTTCTTTCCATTTGTTTCCAACATGTAGAAATATAACTGTAATTGTGCTGGATCTAGTGTCTATGTGATTTATGATTACCACCATCTGGCATTAACGTAGCGTCCAAAATGACACAAATGCATAGAGTTGACAATAATAGGCATACTTCTACACCTTTATTTTTTAAATTGATTGAAAAATGTAAATTTTATACATTTAAACTACAGTAATTATATTGTTATAGCTAAATGTTAATCTGCTTTGCTGGCTGATCTGGAAGAGCGTTGGATTGTAGAAGGTTTGCTTATAAAAAACAATTTCAAATATTTCTGAATTCTGGTTAAGTACCCCAACATTGAGAGAGAACATTTTTTAAAACATTTCTTCTGTCTTGTCTTTTGCCTCAAACTGCAAATGACATGTAATGAGGTTGACTTGATTCAAGGATCTCTGACAAATATAATGCTGTTATTTTTCTTGCATTATTTCATGACTTCCTCAGAACGGTTTATGGAATGGATATCAAGCGAATTAATAAAGAATCCAAACTATTCCCTAACCTTGTTTGCGAGCTCTTCTGTACAACAGCTGTAAGCCCCTCCTGCTGGGGAGATTGATGTACAAGAAATTCAAAACACGCCTTCCATGAACCACTGGGAGGAAGTAGGTCAAATGCCATGGCTATGCTATATAGCATTTCCTTGCATTATATTTTTCTATAGCCACTTAACACTGGCCTAAAATGACTATCTACAGCAGATGAACACTATCTGAAAGTCATGTCCTTAAGAGCTGCATCTGGCCCTGTTGACTAAAGCCTCATCAGAAAACGTCTCAATGGAAGGGTGGCTGTCAAGAAGCCATTCTTGAGACATGGAAAGAGAAAGAAAAGGTTCAAACATGCCAAATTACATAAGAAGTGGACTGTAAATCAGTGGGAAAATGATATGGTATGAAGTGACGAGTCCAAATGTTGGTTCAAATTCTCAATATGAAAAAAGAAATCAGAAAAGAGGAACAATCAGTCTTTTGATGTTGTTGATTTTCTTTGTATGAGCAAACAAAATTACAATCAAATTTAGACGTGCCTCTGACCACGTGTGCAAACAAATGCAGTGGAATGTCAATGGAGATTTCTGGTACAATTTCACCCACTTTCCAATAGCATAGAGAAGAACAATAGTTTAACAAGGTTGAAGCTGTGGTAATCCATTTGTCAACACAGTAATAATGTGTTGCTGAAGCTTCAACCTCGTTTGAACAAATGAAGGCCTGGCTGTCTTAGGAAAATCACACAGGTTTAAATGATTGACTACTTCTACTACTGCAACTACCAGTGTAGGGACTAACGCGTTATTAAGTAGCGCATTACAGTAACTATGTTATTATTGTAGTAATAAGCACGGTAACTAGTTGTTATGCCAAAATGAGGAACGAGTTAATCGTTACTGGGATTTAGATAGGGTCGTTATTCATTACTTTGTGTGTTGCGTTCAACTTACCTCGAAAAGCGGAACACGGACCTGGGAGTAATGTCACACTCGAGTAAACGGCATTCTGGTTAGCCTTGTCAGAGAAGTTGGGATTCCAATATGGCAATGCCCTTGAAAACGGTGGTTTTGCTAGCCCTCTACAAAAAGAAATTACTACTAAACACATATGCAGCCATAGCTGGACTCGGTAGGCCGATGGTGTGTGTAGTTTATTTTTGTTATGCTGACTTTTTACAGTCAGTTACAATAACTCGTACTGCGTACTAGCTAGCATGATGGAGTTTATATATTGCTGGGCGGGAGCTGATATTGATGTTACTGATAGTGAACTTTATTTAATTCATAAGGTTAGTTAGTAGAGTTGCCAACCATCCTGTAAAAAACGGAATCATCTCGTATTCAGAGAAAATATTGCGCGTTTCGTATTGAGGTGAAAAGGAACACGATTTGTCCCGTACTTCAGCTAGAACGAAAAAAAGACACAAAGCTGCAGTTATTCTGTGTCTTTACGCTGCAGCTGCCTCTTCTTCTCTCATTCTCTCCCCCTCCCTCTCCTGTTGCTACCTTAATCATGAAACTGATCAATGATCAGCTGATCGGCTTTTCTGTCCTGTCTCTCTTGTTTGTTTATCGTCCAATTTGCACCAGAAAGAAAAAACCAGCGGAGATTGCGTTAAACAACAGCAGCACATTTAAGCTTGATCAGCTGTTGTTAGAATTTATTTAATATTAATTTCTACTATCAGCTGATGTTTGCTGTAAGGACTTAAAATAATCTATTTATTTAGGAATGAAAATGGCAAGGGCTCACCGAACGTAACAACCCCCCCACCCCCATCTTCCACGGTGGAAAAATTTCTATATTTGTTTCTATATATGTTCCATACATTGGAGCTGGAGATATGCGCCTGGTCATCTTAGTTCATGAGAGAAATGGTCAAAAATTCCTTTGGCCAGTTTTAAGACAGCATCCCTCGGCCAACAACACACAAGGACTTTTAGGTGAGTGAAAAGGCTGATATCTTTTTATGTCAATGCTGTAATAATAATAATAATAATAATGGATTGCATTTATATAGCGCTTTTCAGTACCCCTCAAAGCGCTTTACAATACCACTATTCATTCACTCTCACATTCATACACTGGTGAAGGCAAGCTACAGCTGTAGCCACAGCTGCCCTGGGGCAGGCTGACAGAGGCGAGGCTGCCATATCGCGCCATCGGCCCCTCTGGCCATCACCAGTAGGCGATAGGTGAAGTGTCTTGCCCAAGGACACAACGACCGAGACTGTCCGAGCTGGGGCTCGAACAGGCAACCTTCCGATTACAATATAATCAAAGTTTACACCCAGTTATAGTGTTTTCTGTAAAAGTACCTCCTTACTGGTCAGCTCATGTTTTGATCTTTATCTTTTTCCAGCTCTAGAGCCAGTAGTTTATGAGGAGGGAGGTAGGAAGTTCCTGTCACAAAGTTAATGATTAAAAACCAGGAGATAGATGTAGCTGTGTCTTTATTTTCACCACTTAAAAAGAAAAGTTGTTTAAGATTTTGATTATTACTCCTAAGCACAAAGATGTATTAACTGTTTTGGTGTCTCTTTTGCAGTGACAGCACTGTTGACTATTAGTGATGGGATTTCTGGCTCTTTTTGGAGAACCGGCTATTTCGGCTCAGCTCACTAAAAAGAGCCGGCTCTTTCGGCTCCCAACCGGCTCTTCAGGTTGTTTTGTTGCTTTAATTAATTTATTATTAACAATAATATAAAATTATGCAAAAAAAATAATTACTAATGGAAAAAAAGTGTTTTTATTTATATATGTTTATATATAAATATATACGGTGGCCCCTAGAGACAAAGCACGTACAAATTCCAAAACATGTACAAACTCTAAAACACATTTCTAGCGTTAACTGAACTTCCAAAACAGAGCTACCTAGATCACTTAAATAACACAATTGAAAGCATATGTGTATTGTTTGTGTATTTATACACAAGCACTCATATATATTCAAATAATTTAAAAAAATGTTCATTTACCTTTTACTACCACACACCAAATCCGGGCGTTGGTACTTCCTTGCTTGTGTAGCCACTAGGTAACAAAAGCTCAACACTGCGCCTAGCATCCTGAAGCACTTCTGTTGTCTTTTGTACATGTTTTGGAGTTTGTACATGCTTCTGAGTTTTTATGTGTTTTGGAGTTTTTACGTGCTTTGGGGTTTGTACGTGTTTTGGAGTTTGTACGCGCTTTGTCTCTAGGAGCCACCGTAAACATACTTTTATTTATTCACTCCAAATAAAATTTAATAAATAAAACATATAATGCAAAAACCAACTATTTACATTTCAACTTTTAACTATTTAAATTTTCAGCTTTTTTCTTTTAAACAAGTTTAAAGTGAAACAATACAAAACACTGCAAACCACAGCCAATTAAATATAAATTAAAATATGAAAACAAAAAGAAGATGCATATTCTCTGTCATATGGGCCTGCATGAATAGTTGTGGATGATTACTTTACCTTTCTAATGTGACGTTGTTGTCCCTGGCTCTCTTTCTCTCTCTTTCCTTCCCGCTCTGTTCCTGTGCTACTGAGTGTAACTACCGCCCCTCCCCCCTCTGCCCAGTGCAAAGCACAAGGCTCGCGTGCGGAGTGAAGCGAAAAAAAAGTGCGAGAGCGAGGGTGATAGAAAGACAAAAAAAAACATGGCTCGCCTCGGTCACTCCAAAGTTGTGGCAAGCCATTAGTGCCAAAAATCGCCACTTTTCTAACCCGTTTGGTTAAGAAATGGCATAAAAACGCCGTTTAATTATTCAAAACGCCGAAAAAAAACGGCGTGCTGTTCCGACAAATGCCGTTTTTCCGACTCTCACATGGCGCCCTGAACGCACCATCCGAGTGACGTAAAAAGTGGCGGTCAAAGACAGACGGAAACGCCGTTTTTTCTGCCACTCTGCAGAAAACGCCGTTCAAAGATGCATAAAAACGGCGTTTCTTACGGCGTTCTGTGCCAGCTGTAACGCCGTTTAAAACTGCGTTTTATTGAAATTATGCAGGGCACTCCCCATGGTTCCCTCATCCAATTACTTTCAACTCATTTCACCCAATCAAAGAAGAGGAAGTCCAGACCACACTAATGCATCACCAATTCACCTTGCTGCTAAGTGATTGCCTATTCAGTACCAGTGCTTGTCACAGTATTGACTTGTATTATAATCCCACTATGCATTTTGATGTGTTTAAGGCATGATCAAGCAAACAAATGACAGAATACTTTTTCTGAAACCTTAACTGTGTTACCTGTTATGGCAGCTAACAGGTAATGAGCAGCTCTGCTCATTTCTGAGCTTCTTTCTTATTTTCCTCTTTACTTCTCTTAACCTTTAACTTATGTCTTAGCAATCAGATTCTGCCATCATGCATTACCGCTTCGTGCTAGTTATGTTGACTTTTCTCTTCTTTTGTCTCCACTTTTTTCACCCGTATTTGGACACTCAGCGCATGGCTCCTTTGTTTACGTTAGGGATCAGCTGTTAGCGCTGCGCCCTGCAGCTGCACTACCGGCAGACAGACCCTACGTCCCCAGTGAGGGAAGAGACGGGGGTGATGTCTCCCGAGAAGGACACCTTACACACCATCTCTCCTTCCTGTAATCACTGTAAATGTGAGATCGCTCCCTGATATGATTGAGGAGCTAATGACGCTAACCCGGTCACAGTGGCAGTACCCCGACACTGCCCGGTGCTCCCTCTGTGAGTAGGCTGCCCGGCTTCCAGCTGCTGCGGCCCGACAAGACGAGAGACAGCGGTGAGAGGAAAGGAGGGGGGCTGGCAGTGTTTGTTAAAGACAGTTGTGGTATCCCTGGGCACATTGCTGTGAAAGAACAACTCTGCAACAGAAACATTGAGCTATTAGCCGTTAGCATCTGTGGAATAAACAATAAGATAAGCCTTTATTAGTCCCGCACGTTAGAGAGTTTTAGGTCATGGCAAAAAGTACAAGTTTTGGACTTCCGGTGTGACGGTAGAGCAGTATGGTCGCATAAGTACAGAGCTCCCGCAAGCCAAGTAGATAAACTCCGCTAAAACACGAATTAAAGCGTGAGACAAAACAACTTTGGAAGATGAGCGGAGGGACAACAAAAGCAAAGAATAAAAAAACTACGGACGCCCAAGGTAAAGACATAAAACATTTGAACAACGAGGACAAGCTAGCACCCGAAGCTAATATGGCCGCGTTTCAAAACGGATTGGATTGTATTAGCAAACAAATTAAATCCCTCCAAAACGAATTGAAATCAGACTATCAGCGTTTTGAAAACTTATGGCAACACAGAGGAGGCTGCTAACGACCTGCAAGCGAGAGGATACAACGTGGAAAAAGGGATAAACAGTCGGGAGAGAGAGAGCACCGAGGGACGTCTGTCAATCGGGGCAGCGACATGGAAACCGGCCCGGCCCACGTATGCTGGGGTGGCTAACAGGCGAGCTCGAGAGAGACTTCAAGAATTTCAGCATAACGATAACAATGCATGAGAGGCGTATATGGAGATGTATGACAACAAGATGGATTCAAGGTGCGTCTGGTAGGATTATATGGAAACACAAAGTTGGCTAGGGATGGACAGTACACAATAATAAGGACTAGTATGAGTGTGACAATCTTTCATAAGTCATATCTCATTACTGGAGGGGGGCCCTTTCAATATGAGAGATATACCCCCCAAAAACAAAGAGAGGAACAACAGGTGGGGAAGGTGGCTGGTACCTCTTTATTGAAGTCCTCTTATCTGTACATAGTTAAACTAAGTTGTAATTTGTTAATGAAAATGTTTTGTTTAAACAAGGGTTCAATGGGGTGCCTGTGGGGGTCTCAAAAGATAGCCGGTAGATCACAAAAGGATAATGCTCACTACACATGAGGAAATAAAGTGTATGTCCTTAAATGTTAATGGAATTTGTAACCCAGTTAAAAGAGCCAAGATTATGACTAAACTGAAAAAGGAGAAGACACAGATAACTTTCCTACAAGAAACTCATTTATCAAAAATAGAACACGAGAAATTGAAGAAATTTGGGTTCAAAAACACCTTTTACAGCTCTCATACAAACTCTAGGAAAAGAGGGGTTGCGATTCTCATAACTAATTCCCTTAAGTTTCAATCTCACAAAGAAATAAAGGATAAGGAAGGTAGATATGTTATTGTGAAAGGTGTGATTAATCAAACAATGGTCACATTGATGAATGTGTATGCCCCCCCTGAAAGTAATAAGGAATTCTTTAAATTAATTTTTGATATTCTTGTGCTAGAAGCAGAAGGTATATGCATATGTGGAGGAGATTTCAATGTGATATTAGATAGTGACTTGGACACAACCAGCCTGAAGAAAAATAAAAATTCAATTCCAAAAGTAGTAAGATATACATTGGAAGACATTAACTATTTTGATGTCTGGAGAGCTTTGCATCCGCTACAGAGGAATTATAGTCATTATTCAGCAACACATTGTGTATATTCAAGAATAGACTACTTCTTTATGCGAAAAGGGAATCGAGATATAATAGCAGATTGTTGGATTGGAGTGGCAGACGTGTCGGATCATAGTGCTATCTACTTAAAAATCTATCTTAAAGGTAGACCAAAAAACACAATATGGAGACTAAATGTGGGGCTATTAAACAATAAATCTGTGGTAGAACAAATACAAAAAGATGTCAAAACTTATTTAGAAGAAAATGACAATGGTGAAACCGATCCAATTATTTTATGGGATTGTTTGAAGGCAGTTATACGTGGGAAACTAATCACAATATCAAGTAACCTTAAAAGAGAAAGGATGAAGCAATATAATGAATATGTGGATGAATTGTCACAATTGGAGAATAAACACAAACGGAAGGTAGATGTCAAGATACAACAACAAATGAAAGATATTAAGAAGAAAATTAATAATTTACTCTTATATGAAACGGAAGTAAAAGCAAGGTATGTAAAACAGAGCTACTATGAATCAGGCCCTAAAGCTGCACGGCTATTGGCAAGACGTTTACAAAAACAACAGGCAGAAACAACAGTCAATAAATTGTATAATTCTAAGACAGAACAAATGACACATAACCTAGAAGAGATAGAAAGTATCTTTACCGATTATTATAAGGACCTGTATCTACAAAATGCACCTACTAATAATGACATAAATGATATTAAAACATTTTTAGACTCCTTAGATCTACCCTCTATTGGGACAATACAAAATGATCGCATGACAGCACCAATAACGATAGAGGAGATTCAGAAAGCAATTGGAAAATTAAGAACAAACAAGGCACCAGGCAGTGATGGATTTCCTGCCGAATGGTACAAGAAATGTGGAAAAGAATTGATACCCTTACTCCACCAGACTCTTAATTGGACTCACACTAAACATGTGATTGCCCCCTCTTGGAGGGAGGCAATTATCACGGTGATGCCAAAACCACAAAAACAAAGAGAATACTGCCAAAATTACAGGCCTATATCAGTGTTAAATGTTGATTATAAAATCTATACTACAATTCTATCAAATAGGCTCCAGTCGTTTATACCAGACCTGATAGATGAGGACCAAGCAGGTTTCGTCAAAAATAGACAGGCACAAGACAATATTAGAAGGACCCTACACATCATACACCAAATACATAAAGACAAGATACCAGCTGCATTGATAAGTTTAGACGCAGAAAAAGCCTTCGATCGAGTCAGCTGGGATTTCTTGTACCTAACCATGGCAAAGTTTGGGTTCACTACAAAATCAATCCAATGTATTAAATCTCTCTATGACAAACCGACTGCAAGACTAAAAGTTAACGGCTCATTGACAAAGACATTCCAACTAGAGAGAGGAACTAGACAGGGTTGCTGTTTAAGTCCAACTTTGTTTGCCTTGTATATTGAGCCATTGGCACAAATGATTAGACAAGACTCCCTAATAACAGGAATAGAAATCAATAAACAAGAGCATGTAATTAGTTTGTTTGCAGATGACGTGTTGATAGCCCTCAAAAACCCCACAAACTCTTTTATGCAGCTTACAGAAATGTTAGGAAAATTTGGTACGCTTTCTGGCTACAAAGTAAATATACTGAAAACTCAAGTTCTAATGTTTAATTGTACACCAACTCAAAATCTTAAGGAATGGGAAATAAAGTGGGAGGCAAAAACCCTTAAATATTTAGGTATAAATATAACCAAAAACTATGCCAAACTATATCAAAGTAACTATGGACATATAAATAACAGGATAAGGCAGGATATGGAAAGATGGAATACATATCCGTTAGGATTTAGTGACAGGATAAATGTGATAAAGATGAATATCTTACCGCGATTGTTATATTTATTCCTCTCTCTTCCGATAAGCATACCTCAAACCCAATTCTCAGAATGGGATAAGTATATATCTAGATTTGTCTGGGAAGGTAAGCGGCCAAGGGTACGATACACTACTTTACAGCTTACTAAGGAGAAAGGAGGAATGGCGCTTCCTAATTTAAAAGAATATTTTCGTGCTGCACAGATACGCCAGATAACATATTGGTGTAGTGATGATTACGGGGCTCGCTGGAAGGATGTGGAGCTCTCCACACTCAATGTCCCAATTCAAACAAACATGGGTATAAAAAAGATCCCTGAATACATAACTAAAGACCAAGATAAGAACCCGATAATATCCTTTACATTAAATGTATGGTATGATACAGTAAAGGAGTTAAGAATTGGTAAAGAGCTTGGTTTGCTAAAATGGATAACCTTCGATGAAGAATTTAGACCAGGGAAATTGGATCTTGGTTTTAAAAATTGGAATGAAAAGGGAATCACAGCGATTTGTTTATTAATCAAAAAAGGAGAAATTAAAAGTTTTGAAGAATTAAAACGGGAATACAACTTAAAAAACAAGGATTTTTTTAGGTACTTACAGGTGAGAGATTACTTTAATAAAAACATAAAAATAAAGGAAGACAAAACCCATCCTATTATAAAAATAATTATTCTAGCATATAAAAGTGTTATTCCAAGAACAGTGTCTACCCTATACAAATGTTTGATGGAATCAAGACAGGAATCAACTGTATATGTTAAAGTAAAATGGGAAAGAGAGCTGAGTGAAGAAATCACTGAGAAGGTGTGGTATGAAACATGGAAAGAACATAAGAATACTACTCACTCATTAAAGTGGAGAGAATTTATTTGGAAAAATCAGATTCGCTACTTTATTACACCTAAGATTAAAAATAAACAAACCAATACACAACAACAATGTTGGAGGCTGTGTGGATGGGATGAACCAGACCATACACACATTTTCTGGAAATGCGGAAAAATTCACACTTTTGGGGTCAAAATTCACTCAGCTCTCTGTGATATATTAGGTTATATAATTCCTAGAACCTGCCTTGTTCTGTATCTAGGATACTTGGAAGGTACTGTAGATGTAAAGGATCGTTACCTGGCTAAGATTCTCCTTTTGGCAGCAAAGAAGGCCATCACCAAAAACTGGCTTAAGACAGAAACACCAGGAAAGAAGCAGTGGGTAGCAATTGTGGACGACATTATGGAGATGGAGAACTTTACATATAAACTGAAATTAAAGGAAGAACACTTTTTGAAGGACTGGGGAAAATGGTTGACGTACAACAAGGGGAGGACGGAAAAGAAAGAAGACAGAACTGAATGAAGATGGGCATACAAAGAAGGGGAAGAGGGAGGGGAGGGAGAAGAAAAAAAAAAAAGAATTTAAAATGAATGATTGAAATGTTTGACACCACAGGCATGTTTCCTTTTTCTTTCTTTTCCTTTCTTTTACTTTATCTTATTTTTCTAATTATTATTATATATGTATTTATATTTTTATACATAGATATAATGTTTGTTCTTTTTTCTTTTTTTTTTCTTTTCTTTTTTTTTCTTTTTTCTTTCTGTTCCCTTGAGTTTGTGACTCTTAGTATTCTATTATTCTGAAGAAACTATGTGTATTAGACAGGTGAGTTGTTCAAATAAATAAATAAAATAAAAAGTTTAAAAAAAAAAAGTACAAGTTTAACAGCAGTAAACATTAGGAAAAACACAATAGGCTCAGGTAAATATAATACAATACTATACAACAAGAATAAAATACTCTGTTATAGTAGGAAACACCGCACAGGTGGGTCCGGTGTTATCCACACAGAAGTTAATGTAGCCCGCAACACATGTCACAACGCTGTCAACGTCCTCCCCCACAATAGAATCAAAAGAATCTTTAAGAGTCTCCCCGCTTTCCTCCGACCATCTGTGTGGGGCAGGTCACATACTGGGTGAAGGTGGGCCGTGTCGAGTCCACTGATGTGTGATTAAAGCATTCCTGATATTACAAAAAGGGCTTTCGGAGATTGCGTTTGCAGTCTGCTGACCAGAGCGGAGAAAGTCACAGCATGCCTCGACACACGCTAACGGCTAGCAGCCCAATGCTGCAGAGTTATTCTTTCACAGCAGTGTGCCCAGGGTTACACTATCTGTCGTTCACAAACACTGCCAGTCCCCCTCCTTTCCTCTCACCGCAGTCTCTCGTCCTGTCCACCCGCAGCATCTGAAAACCGGGCAGCTCCACACTCTTGTCCGGAGTTTGCGGTGTTAGCCAGGACTCTGTTAGCATCATAATGCTACACTGTGGTAGCGCAGCGCTAATACCTGATCTCTCAAGTAAACAAGCGACCCATGCGCCACAAAATTAAGGTCTTGTTTCAGAAAAAGCATTCCGTAGTTTGCTTGTTTGATCATGCTTTAAACATATCAAAATGCATAGTGGGTAACAAGCACTGGTACCGAATAGGCAATCACTTAGCAGCAAGGTGAATCGGTGATGCATTAGTGTGGTCTGCACTTCCTCTTCTTTGATTGGGTGAAATGAGTTGAAAGTAATTGGATGAGGGAACCATGGGGAGTGCCCTACATAATTTCAATAAAACACGCCGTTTTAAACGGCGTTACAGCTGGCACAGAACGCCGTAAAAAACGCCGTTTTTATGCATCTTTGAATGGCGTTTTCTGCCGAGTGGCGGAAAAAACGGCGTTTCCATCTGTCTTTGAACGCCGCTTTTTACGTCACTCGGATGGTGCGTTCAGGGCGCCATTTGAGAGTCGGAAGAACGGCATTTGTCGGAACAGAACGCCGTTTTTTTCAGCGTTTTGAATAATTAAAGGGCGTTTTTTACACCATTTCTTAACCAAACGGGTTAGAAAAGTGGCGATTTTTGGCACTAATGGCTTGCCATACAAATCTGCTTCCGAATTTTCGCGGGACCTGCAATCGCGTGTCATCGCGCTTTTCCATTGACTTTACATGTAAACCTGACGCTCTTTTCACGTCTATCGCGTTCGGTGTGAACACACCGTAAGAGCCGTCTCGTTCACGAACGACACATCACTATTGACTATACCCTTGTCTCTCCTCTCACAATGACCTGCTGGCTTATGTCTGCTGAATCTGCCCTGCAGAGACCACTGACTGATTTTTACATTGCACAACTTTGATTTGTATGATGGAAAATGTAATTTCATGCATTCTATTAGTTTCACCAATAATTACGAAGTGAAATTGTATTCATGTATCTTTATCAGAACACTGTGGCTTATCACAAATGAAAAGATTGTTGTGCTAACAAAGTCCTGGTAAAGTGCACAGGTTTGACCCTCAGTGTCAACATCAAAGCTCACAAAACTGCAGGAAAATCACTTTGTTGGAGGAGCGTTTTGTGTGGGGGGGTGTTTGTTATTGCTGGCAAAAGAGGACAGAAAGTAGAGTTTGCTCTTTAAATATTAAAAATATTTACACAGCAATGCTGTCCTTTTTTGAGTTCAAAAGGCAGTTTCAGCTGCCTTGGTTGCACTCTGGTAGGAGACATAATGGAGAGAAGTGTGGTGCAAATCACTCTCTTTGGACTGCTGTTGTCTTTGGCCTCCACACTGCCAAACAAGGTAAGATCATAATACTTAAAAAGGGGCACAGAACCACTTCAAGGATCCAAAATCTAAAAAGTTGTGTGTGTGTCTGTTTGAATTACGTATGTACAGGAGGCAAAAATGAAAGGTTAAATTCTTTAGCTAGCTAATATACAGTAAGAACGCATAATGCCTCGTGAATTGAAGGAATTCTGATCAATCTCTGTTTTCATATTTACTTTATTCTTGCTCTGGGTCAAAGCCACAAAGAAATGTGAGCAAATTTTAATAGTTAAAGCTTGGTATTTGATAATGGTATTGGTAAGTTTAAGGTTAAAAATGCCAAGTCCCATTAAGTAAATTTTTCTTGTCTATTCGTTTTTAACTTAAATATTGTAATATTATTCTGATTTTGGAAACTTCTTTTCCCAGTCGGTCTGGGAAATCAACTCTTTAGGGAAAGAATGTGATAGTTAAAACTTGATGAAAAAAAAAAAGAATGGGGTGTTGCTGTAGTTAAACCAATTAGATTTCACTGATGTCGTCCACCAACACATTGTTTTTCAAGTACATCTGACCTTTGGTCAACCAATAAGATCAGCCAAGCCAGTTTTTTTTAAAAATGTGCCTCCTGTGTTTGCTCAGGATGACTGGGACATCTACAGCTTTCACATCAACTCCACAGTGACCAGTCGTTATGCCACCACTGTCATCACAAGCCGTGTGGCCAATCGTGTAGACGAGTCAAAGGAAATTGAATTTCACGTTCGGATTCCGAAGAATGCCTTCATCAGTAAATTTCGAATGTGTGTGAAGTTAAAATAATGTGTAACCATCCAGAGACATTTGCAAATAAAGAATTCTACACTGAAAAACAAATTACAGGATATTCAATAGTGTGTATTTACACCAGGGTTTCTCTTGGTCCTCTTCAGGTTTATCGATGGCCAAGTTTATGATGGTGTTGTGAAAGCTAAGGAGCAAGCTCAGCAGCAGTACACTGAAGCTGTGTCCCGTGGTGAAAGTGCTGGACTTGTCAGGTATTTGAGTTCAGTCATTTATAACTTGACATAGAAACAATTTTCAGTCACACAAAACAAGTTTGTGTTTCTGAGTGTGAGTGTACTGGATGAATATGACCATGTGAAAACTATAGTGTTAATAAAATTGGTGCACCTAATGAGCGGGGGAATCATTGCGCAGAACAGCCAGCAAAGCCACATGAATGGCCTCACTCACTGTAACCTATGCGATCCATGACCCCCTCCCTTCAAGACCCTATGTATGTGAAGGACATGTTGTATGACAGAGTGGGGAAGAGTTAGGGCTGGGAGATAGGTAGAGGACTACCCCCAAAAGGTTTTGGGGTTTTTTTGTTCTGTTTTTTTAATGTTCTCATTTTAGCAATAACCTGCTGTGAAATTCTATTTAAGGAATTGATTATTGTTTCTGCTATAGTTCTGTAGGAAGGACTCTGGAGGAATTTAAGACCTCAGTAACTGTTGCTGCTCACAAAAAGGTCACTTTTGAACTCACATATGAGGAATTAATGAAACGAACACGTGGAAAGTACGAGCTGCAAATTCATGCTCGACCCATGCAGCCTGTCAGAGACTTCAAGGTGATTGTCCTATTGGTATCTGTTCAGTGATGTTTAGGAGAACAATGCTGAGGTAAGCCATGACTAGATCTTATATTTACTGTACTTAATAACAGGTGGATGTGCACATTCAAGAGGAAGCTGGCATCAGTTTTATCAATGTGAAAGGAGGCCTGAGCACCAAAGCCCTCGCTAATGCCATCACTAAAACTCACATAGATAAAGAGGTACAGTATAATCGAAATGTCAATTTTGCAAAACATTAAGTGAAACTGAGATACTATCAGCATAGGATGGTAGGTTTGAAAATCAGGAAGAGAAAGCGAGAGAAGTATTAAATGGTGGAAGCTACACATAAAATATACAAATACACAAGTTATCCATGCCATGTGTACATGACAGTTGCATTTCTTATCACCTCAGTCCACATTCAATATGAAATAAGAAATTTAAATAAGAAATTCAATAAGAAATAAGTGTTTCCCAATCTTGTTGATTTTTCTTTTTTTATTATTTATGGATACAACAACAAACCATATTAGCTGACAATGGTTTTCTCAAGTGTTCCTGAGCTCCGGCAGGGATTGCTACTACAAAGTCTCGTCTATTTTAGATGTGGTGCCAACTGAAAGAACAATGATAAAATATTGATTCAAACATTTGGTCCTTGAGTAAAAGCATATCTCTCTATATTCTGAATCTTTTAATACGTCATATTATAACTGTCTAGTTTCCTAGACAGTCTTTGAAAAAGTGGTGAGACCATCTTCACTGCTGAAATTCCTCACTTCTCTTTTTAAGCCCAGTCAGACCTATTTTATTACCCCAGTGCTTCAGCAGCTTCATTGGTTGCCCATAGAAGCCAGGATAAATTTTAAAATCTTACTTCTTACGTACAAGTGTATCCATAAATCTGCTCCTTCATATTTTTGTGACCTGCTCCATATCACCACTGTTTCCTGCCCTCTCAGATCATCATCTGCTATTCATCTTACTGTTCCACCCTCACACCTTACCACTAAGGGGAACAGAGCTTTGAGTCGCTCAGCTTCTCGGCTCTGGAACTCTCTTCCTCCAGCCATAAGAAATATTGACTCCCTTTCCGTATTTAAGACACAGCTCAAAACACATCTGTTTAAACTGGCTTATTCGCTTTAGTGCTGATTTTATCTGTTGTCAAGCTCTGTTTTGCAATTTTAACTTATTTTATGTATTTTATGACTATTGTTCCTTTTATTAATTTTGTTCTTTGTAAGGTGACCTTGGGTTTCTGAAAGGCGCCCTCAAATAAAATGCATTATCATTATTGTTATTATTATCATTATTATTATTATTATTGCAAATATTTTTTAGTATAATTAGACTTGTTAGAAAAACGAATTTTAAGCTGGTGACTTTTATTCTTTAATATGGAGTGTAAGTTGTTTGAAAGTTTTGTTTATATTAAGATCTTACACATTGTGCAGAATATTTTGAAATTGAGCTTGTACATTCTCGCCTCTCAGATTAATGCAATCAAAGGTTTGGAAGCAAAGGACACAGTTTTTTGATCAAGTAAACAGAAATTAAAATCACTGACCTCTCTGTCTCTCATGAGTCTAAAGAATTAAATTCATTCTGTTTCCAGGCGTGGGTGTATTTCTATCCAACAGTTGACCAACAGAAGATGTGTGACAGCTGTAGTGATCAGGGTATGAATGGAGATCTAGTTATTGTTTATGATGTCAACAGGGACAATGAACTAGGACACATCAAGGTAAAACCTGGTCAATTATCAATGTACACACAAAGAGAAAAAAAAAGTTGAATTAATATTAGATTGTTCTACTCCTTAAATTATCTTTTGACCAAAGAACCTTCTTCTTACTGCTCCTTAGAAATCTGACGGGTACTTTGTTCATCACTTTGCTCCATCCAATCTTCCTCGAGTGCCAAAAAATGTCGTCTTTGTTATTGATCAGAGTGGCTCAATGCGTGGCAGAAAAATAATCCAGGTAAATGCTTTGAAGGGTCTGTATTTGCCCTCCTCCCGGATTTTTGCATCTTTTTCACACCAACATGCTTTAGATTTATTTGATTTTAGTATTAGATACTGACAACCCAAGTAAATATGAAATGCTTTTTTCAAATGATGATGATTTTATTTATTTTGGAAAAAATAAATAAAACATATTAGGGCTGTGCGATATAACCAAAATCTCATATCCCGATATAAGAATTCTATCGTCCCGATAACGATATAAATCACAAAAATGTAACATTTTCTGTAAATTCTGTGAATCTCGGGCAGCTCGTCTTGCGGGAAGTGTTTCCAGCTGCGCGTCATGTAGCTGGAGTCGAGTGTTTTAACCGATGCATGAAACTATACATTTTTAGACATAACTTGTAACGGCCGCCGTTTTCTTTGTTTTTTTTTTGTTTTTGTTTTTTTTTTTTTTGTCTGTCCCATTTGGTTCTTTAGCCGTCAGAATTGTTGTCTGAAGACCAACAAGGATACCAAATGGATTTATTTTGCCAAATGGATCATCATGGCATTGCCGTATTGGTCCATTTGATCAACCTTTGTTGTTATTATTTATTTTATTTTCAGTTGTTACAGATGGGACAGACATGACTGGGGGATAGGAAAGAGAGGAAGGAAAAGAAAAACAGAAGGGAAGAGGGACAGTGAGAAAGGGCACTTACAAAGACAAAGAGAAAAAGAAAAAAAAAATCTCCTGGATCACCTGTTGAGAGAAAAAGAAGAGAAAACAAGCAAAAAAAAAACAAAGCAACATACTAAACACAACACCATCTCGTTAATCTAGCTAAACTAATCTAGCTAAACTAATAAAGGTTACTTAAGTGTGAACAGCAGTAAATACTAAATATTGAATGTTGTTGTGCAGCACACAGGACAGACAGCGCACAATGTGCTTTCAAGTAGCAGCTAAGAAAGGTGTAGTTTATGTCTACGAACAGTGAACACCCGTGTGCAAACCTGTGTGGATCAGCGCGCTTGTATACAAAAGGTTTCTCCATGTAACGGTCTGCTAGAGGGTGTGGGGGGCCATAGCCCCGTCCCCCAGGGCATGAAGCAGGCATGGAGAAGATCCAGGCTTCAGACATCCAGAGGCCCCAGAGTGCAAGAGCCCAAGGTGGACCACCGGAGGGGCATCCGTGCCACCCTCCTGGGAAGGGCTGAGGAGATCCCCAGACAAGGGGTCACCCAGTAGCCACGGAGCAGAAGCCAGAGGGGGCTGCACTGGCGTGCCCGCCGGCTCTGCCGGCAGCCAGCTGTGCCAGAGTGAACCGAGCCGCAGACCCCGAGGCCGGAGGCCCGGGGGGTCCCCTTTGCCCCGGAAGAGGCCTGACCGAGTGACAGGCACCAGGCCCCGCCAAGTAGCCACCGGGAGTGAGCTGGTGCATACCTGAGCGCCCAGCCCCGGACACCAAGAACCACCAATGCACCAACCCCTGAGGGCATCAGTCACTGGCAGGGAGTGTGGTGAGGGGAGATAGACCTTCACACTTTGGAGGGCCTGGGTGTTCCCAGAGAGGTGGAGTCTAAGACCCGACCTGACATATAGACACAGACAAACAGGCACACGCAGACACAAACATGCATTCCCACCCTCATGCACACATATACAAACACTCAGCACTCACCCAACGTAGTAATAGACATACATGGACATGTACACACAATCACACTCCCCAAACATACTCTATACCCCGGGTCCAGGTACCCTCACCCCCAGAGGGGGAAACGGCACCCAGACCCAAGAGATGTGACCCTTTCCCCCGGGGTGGAGGCAAGCAGACCGCCCCAGGCCCTGCGGAAGCAGGGAGGCCCATCGGACAGCCAACACCTCCTCCCAGCCCCCTGCCCCGATGGCTAGTAGAGAACGGGGGTGTGTGAAGACCCCATACCTCCCTCCTCCCGCTCATGTGTAGTGTTGCTGCGTGTTGTTCTAACGTGCATTTAAAACAAGGGAGGGCATGGTGCTGCTGCCAGAGAGCAGCAGGTGTTAGCACGGTCCCTCCTGAGAACCCTCAATGTCTACATGGATTTAAAATTGAGAGGTGGGCACCGGTGCCAGAGGTAAGGTTGAATACACAGACCGTCCACTGGACGCCGTTAACGTGGTCACCCTCAAGGCCCTATATATATGTGTGTGTTATGAGAGTGTGAGGAATGTGGATGTCTAAGTTGTGGAATAAAATTGAGGCACAGGTGGCCAGAAGGGGACAGAGGGGGGGGGGAATGCCTCCCCTGCACCCTGGTGACACACCCGCACTCCAAGGCCCTACCTGTGTGGGTGGGTGTGGTGGAGCGGGAAGAGGGAGGCAGCCGGGGATGGGGAGGAAAAGAAGGGAGGGGCAAGATGCCCCTCCCTAGGGCCAGCTCCCCCGCTGACCCCAGTAGGCACCCCCGTCCTCTGGTACCCACCAAGGCAAGGGAGCCCAGCCGTTTTCTTTGTGAGTATTTATTACACAGCGTGCTGCGGGGAAAAGCGTGTTCTAACGTTTTAGTCTAAGGATTATTTTTTTAACACCTGGCGGCTCTTTTTTACGTCTCATCCGTAAATAATCTGCTCTTTCACGTGATTCAGTTTATTTTTTCAAATGTCTCAACAGGATCTTGAGCTTTATTGTGAAAGGTTTATGTGGAACATAAACAAGCGGACACGCGATGCTGTTACCGTCGTTGTTGCTAACCACAACGCATAAAAACAGGCGCTTGTCCGTCCGTAGTGTGGTTATATAAAATATAAGAGAAAGAGAGAACTTTAAGAAGTTAATATAGCCACTACAGTGACCGTCAAAACGATGAAAAAATATTGCCGTAAACAGTTTATTTTGCGACACCACGAAACAAACGATAGCGTAAAATGAAACGATAGATGCTTTTATATCGTCATCCGATATATATCGTTATATCGAACAGCCCTAAAACATATTTTCCAAAAGTATCGCCTGTTAGGATACCTGTGTTGTTGACCCAGTGGTTTGTTTTTACTGTTTTGAGGTTGAGGTTTTTCAATCTTCTCTGAATCGTTTATTTCTTAGTTCAGTATGCTTATGCTCCTGAGTTTCTGGTTTTGGATATCTGTGTGTGTGTGTGTGTGTGTGTGTGTTCCCTGTACTTCCTGTTTTACTTTGATAGTCTCCTGTTGTTGTGTGTCATGTTCTGTTTTGCTTCTCTCCCATCTTGTCTGCTTGATTAGTTGCCAGCTGTGTTTCTCAGGTGTTTCCTCTTTGCCCTGTTTCTCTCTTGTATTTAGTGTCTGCGTTTCCCTTTGTTCAGCGTCACATTCTCCCTCATTTCCTGCTGTGTGTTCGGCCTGCTTGCTTAGTTCATGTTTTTTCCAGTTTGTTTTGTTATCCTGGATTCCAGCAATTAAGCTGAGGTTTGAGTTTAGTTTTGTCGAGTCTGCGTTTTGGGTCCTCCAATCCTGCCTGCCGCACACAGCATATGAAACTGGCTCTATGTGAAAAAAAGAATTGCACTCTAAAACTAATAATTGGCCTTGGCAGCAAGAAGTACCATCAAGTCTTTGAGATAACTTGCAATGAGTCTTTAACGTTGTTGTGGACCATTCTTCTTTGCAGAATTCTTTCAGCCACACTTGAGGGTTTACAACGATCAGTTTAAGGCCATGCCAAAGCATCTTCACAGGATTTAAGTTCTGACTTGGATTGTTTATTTATTTTACTTATTTATTTCTAATTTCAGTTATTCAGAGGTGGACTTGCTTGTGTGTTTTGGATCACTGCCGTGCGGCATAATTTTAGTATGCTTGAGCTTCAACCCACAAACAGATAATCTTTTACAGACTGATATATCTCAGTAACATTGTCTCTCAGGTGTTCTTAAGTTTCATTGATTTAGGGCTTGATATGTTGTTTGTTGATATTTGTTAGCTCGCTTCACTTTGTCAGACATATTCTGTTTAAGTGTCTTCTTCATTCAATATGTCAGGCATTAACCAGGCCTGGGTGTGGAAATTACCTTTCCAAAAGATGTGGTTTATTATTAAACATATTACTTGTTTTAAATTTATAATGATCTTTAAATATGTAATATGTTTTTTCCCAGACTAGGACCGCACTAATCCACATTTTGAATGATCTGGCAGAAGATGATCACTTTGGTCTGATTACTTTTGATGGCAACATTTTTCACTGGGAGCGAGAACTCGTTCAGGCCAACAGCAAAAACCTGGAAAGCGCCAAAAACTTTGCAAGCAATATACAAGCTAGAGGATGTGAGAAGTTGCAGTAAACATATATATTTTGGAATATGAACACTTGACAGGAAAATGTTAGGACTGAAACTTTGTTTGTTTGTTGTTGAATTTTAGCCACAGATATAAATGAAGCAGTGTTGCAAGGAGCACGTATGCTGAATGATCATAGCAGAGAAGGTTCAGCATCTATCCTTATACTTCTCACAGATGGAGACCCAACCTCAGGTTATAATAAAGCACACCTTTACATAAATGTGCAAGAATACTTCAAGAAATAGGGGATTAGATTAAACACTGTATTTAATTTAGTTACATGTTTTAAGCTTTTTTATCAAGTGGTTTTTAGCATTATTGAAACTGTTATATCTGACCTAATCTGGGTATATCTTGTATCTTTTCAGGGGTGACAAATCTGGAGAAAATTCAGTCAAATGTAAGAGAGGCTATTGCAGGCAAATTCCCACTGTACTGTCTTGGTTTTGGTTTTGATGTGGATTTTAAGTTCCTTGAGAAAATGTCGCTGCAAAATAACGGTGTGGCACGACGGATTTATGAAGACTCTGATGCTGATTTACAGCTGAAGGTATTTTCTTTATACAGTAAATACTCTTATGATCTGATTTAAAAATCGCAGAAGATTGAAAGAAAAACCAAGAATAGTTTGTATAATGTCCACATTGTATGTCAACAGGGTTTCTATGAAGAGGTGGCCACACCTCTATTAACAGATGTGACAATGATCTATGTGGGTGGAACCAATCTAACCCAGACTAACTTCAGCCAGTATTATAATGGTTCTGAGATTGTGGTGGCCGGTGAGATCACAGATAACAATATTGAAACCTTCACCCCTCAAGTTGTGGCCATTTCGGTAAAGATAGATTCACAGTGGTCATCAGTTGTAATTTTAACTGTTTTCCCTGTATGTATATTGATATTACATTGCATTTGAATTGTTACAGAGTAATAGAAGAATAATATTCTCTAATCCAAATAAAACCGTGGAATCCACTGGAACAGTGCCTGATGACCGTATCCAGAGGGTTTGGGCGTACCTCACAGTTAAACAGCTACTAGACAAAGAGTGAGTATGATGTATGCCATCTTTCCTCATTTGACTGTTCCTAACTACTTTCTAAAGGGTAGCAAAAGGAAAAACAAAACACTTTCCCTTAAACTGTATAATGGTGAATTGCACAATAAAGTTAGGCTTTTAGAAAAGGCCAAAGTTATTTAATAATTTCCCTGATGTAACATATTTACAGTAATTGACCAGCAATTTGACCAGCTTTATACATTTTTCTAAGGAGCAAAGACCCCAGGTTTGATTCTGAGAGGAGTCACAAATCCCTTGGGGTTGTGGCAGGAAGGGCATTTGGCATAAAAAGCTGCATAAAAAGCTGGCTTTTGACCGTAGTGAGACTTAGTTTCTCTTTGAATTAAACCATTTATTAATTAATTATTTTACTTTTTTCCTTCTTTTATTTGGCTTTTATTTATACCTCATCTAATTGTATTATTTAGTTCTAATGTCAGCACTTTAAAAACAACCACAGCTGACACAAAGTGCTTTATAAACAAAGATGATGGTGATGATGATGATAAAAAGCTGCCCGATCATAAAATGTGGATCAGCTTGTGAATAAGGGACTGGCTGAAAGTAGCTAATGGTAAAAGATTCCTAACCTGCTTCTCCTGTTGTGTTTCTATTTCATAACACTGATAGCACCTGCCACCATAAATAACTGAGTCACAACTTTATAAGCAAGTTAGAAATCTATCATGAAAACTACCATAAACACAGTTCAGTATACAAGTCATGACTGAAATGATTCATTACAGAAACAAAACAAAACACATTTTAAATTGCATAGCTCTGTTTGAGGCTAACCTGTCTTGAAAATTTGTTTCATATTAGTAGGGAGCTGATGACCTAAAAACCCATATTTTACATTCTATTGAACGTATCAGTGAATTTTTCAGTTGATCTGGAAATGAGGACCAGCTTTAAAAAGAAGTGTGGCACATGAACTCACTGTTGTCACCATTTGTGTGATAATATTACACACAAATTATTGTTTTATCCATTTTTATGATTAGAATAATCTTTCCATTTTCTAAAAATTCCACCTATACAGCAGTACTTTAAAAACACTCGGGATGGGCCAAGGACATGCAGAAGTTATCAAGTGCACATTTAATTCTTTCTTAATGTTTATATTTATTTAATATTTTGTGGCACAGGCTTCAGTTATCTGGACCGGAGAAAGAGAAAGTAAAGAAGGACGCTTTGGAGCTGTCACTGAAATACAGTTTTGTGACTCCTCTCACATCTATGGTGGTCACAAAGCCTCCAGGAGAGAACACAGACGTGCTTCATAAACCAAAGGAGGGTGAAACACCACAGAGACAGCAGCCCCCTGTAGATCAATCATTTTCAAGACAATATTTGTCTCCTAGTAGTGGCCGTTCATCTGGTGAGTAGACTAATGTCATTGTCAAGTTAAGGAAAAACCCAATGCGTATCAAACTGCCATCCACTGAGTATTTCAATAACCTTTCTATCAGAACTAGCATGAACTTTGAGCCACAGTAGCTCATCTGTTAAATTGAACCATACATGCCAGTCTTTGTTCCCCACATTTCTCAGTGAACCTAGGCCGCCCATGGCCCCATCGCTGGTTCACTACTTTTCCTTCCTTTGACCACTATTGATAGATACTGACCAGTGCAGACCGGGAACAGAGGCATTACTCTGATTACAAAAATTAAGAAAAGAAACTAAAAGTTCTAAACTTCAAACATCAAAACTCACACATAATAACCACAACTGAGAATACTTACTGAAAGACCGAAAAAACACAAAACTACTCCAAAACCACAAACCATGGCAGTCATCAAGTAGAACATTTCACTTTCTTCATTGGACGTGCTGAAAATTTTTCAAAATGATACGTTTTTGTAGTTTTGCCTCCACTACAGTGGATTTTAATTGAAATGCAGATTTTCAGTTTACATTCAAAAGGTTTAACAAAAAAAATGCATTAACTAATCAGAAATTTTTGACTGTCTCTATAATTCATGTCATCTTTGTCTTTTCAGCAAGAAGTGCGCGACGTAAAGGTAATTCCATCACTCCACATTCTTATTTTCAAAGTGCCCTGTTATGATATAACTAACAAACAGTATGTTTTGATGCATACTCAATAATCCATATGACGAAGAAAATCCATTCTGTTGATTTGGCCACAGCATTTTCAGTGAGCGAAATGTTGTGACTTATTTAGTCTGAAGAATCCACTTAAATCATATCTAGACAAATGGAACTGACTTTCTGGGAAACTGTGTGCTACTCTTGATAGCAATAAATCATGTCAATAACTGTTACTATGGTGAGGTTTATTCCTATTTGAAAGAATATAGCCATTTAAGAATGAGTTTGTACTTACCACACCTACATGCACACATTCCCAGTCTGTATTTTGTGATATTGCATTTTCTAATTTAAAGAATAAAACATTTAATCTCCCTCTTACAGTATAGCATAATATATGGATTTTAAGAGTATTTGCTGTTTTTTGTTTTTTAACGCAATAGATTAAAAATGAAGAATTCAGCTCTGTATTTATCTCTTGGAATTGATCCCATTTTGATTCTTGTAACACTGAATGAATTACAAAATGTAATTTTTTTTAGAATTACACAGCAATACACAGTTCATACTTCATTGTATATTATTTGGCATTACATTAAACACACATTGGACTTTGGAAAACTTTCTCCTAATTTATTTAAGTAGTGGTTAGTAATAGTTATCAAGTCTTCTTGAAGCTCTTCTTTGGATGTTGGCTGCCTTTTGCTCTGCTCTCTTTTAAGATGAACCCACACTACTTCAATAATGTTGAGACCCAACACTGGGCACACCAATCCATAAATCTGTTTAAGACTGCCACTTCTTATCTGTTTAAGACTGCCACTTCTTATCTTGATCTCTAGTTTTCTAGTTTCCTTAGAGTTTTAAATTAACTACCTACAAGGCGGACTTCCTACCTGATAGCTCTCAGTGAAACATCTTGTTAGTGCAAAAAATCCCCAAACAACTATTTTATGCCTGTTATCTTTGGCATTTTTCACAGATTAAATTGAAGCTATTAAACCAAATGCCGTGTTTGCTTGTAGACGATACCATTTAAAAATGAGTTCTTTGCTAAGTTGTCTGTTATGTATAGACAAAACACTGTGTCACCCCTTCAATCAGGTGGTTTTTGTATGCATGAGTTATTCATACCTCAGTGTTAAGACAAAAAAAAAAAATTCATCTAAAATTACTAAAAAAAAAAAAAGCAGCCAATGTTGAAAGAATTTTTTGCTCAATAAAACTTTAAAAATGACAATATAAAGAAATGAGGGATCAATATTTTTGCATATGTTTGCATTAAGTGTTGCTTTTTTTCTTTTATAGTAAAATGTAAGTTTTTAGCTTTTAAAAACACACATAAAATGGGTTTTAGGGATAGATTTATATTATGTTAATGCAAAAAATAAAAAATATAACTAATATAAGATTAGAGCTGACACAAAACTTAGAGACATTATCATCATGGTCCTGTGTTGTGTGTTTTTGTGGAACCAAAATTAGTTTCTTTTGGATTTAAGGCATGATTTATGTTCAAGTTCTGCATTATTTAGTCTTGAGTATAGTATTTCCTAGTGCCTCTGTGTTTTGCCTTTAGTTCTTAGTTCCTTGTTTGAGTATGTTAGGTCTCTTTCATGGCCAGTCTGTCCTAGTCTCCTCTTTGTGTTCTGTCCTCAGTATCCCCTGTGGGAAGTCACTCTTGCTCCCATGTTTGTTTACATATGTCTCCCTGGTTGTGTCCCCGTTTGGTCTCTCTGTGTCCTGTCTCTGTGGTCCCCATTAGTTCATTCAAATTAGTATGTCTTAGTCCTGGTTCCAGTGTTACTTCCTGTTTCATTTTGATAGTTCCTCATCTCATGTGAGTTCTGTTCAGTTTTGCTTCACCTTGTCTCAGTAAAATTCAGTTAAACTGTGTTTCCACAGGTATCTCCCACTCTGACATCCTTTATGTCAATGATAGATTATGACTTAAAAAAGGGCTTTCATTAATTTCCTATCCAAATTTAGAAGATACTGTATTTTTTTATTGTAGTATAATGTGCAAAAACAGAGCCTTACGCCAATGTTAATGTAGTGAGGGCCCAAATAGAAAGACACAGCCAGGCGTAGCAAAAAAGTTTATCAAGCCTTGTAAGTCCATAACAAAACCAAACTGCAAACAACACACAGAAAACTAGATAGAGCACTAGGAAAGATCTGGGAACAAACTGGCAGAATAAACACTGAAGACTACAGTATAATGTAACAATGAACAGACACAAACTGTGGGTTTGGTTTAAATACACATACACAGAGGGCAACCAGGGTGGAATTGAAACAGAAGCATAGCACAAATGAATTTAAGAAAATAAGAAGATAAGCCAAGGGAAGTAAACTTGAATACGAAGCACAAGAGACTAAAGACTATGAAAATGAAATGGGAACACAAAAACTTACTGTTTATCCACCTCTTTGCATTTAATTCTTAGATATTATTCATCTCTGGCTCTCTTCCACAGCATGTCATTGTCCTGTCTTCCTCCCCTAACCTTGCCCAGTCATGACAAATGGCCGCCTTCCCTGAGCCCGATTCTGCTAGAGGTTTCTTCCTGTTAAAAGGGAGTTCTTGTGTCCCACTGTCGCCAAAGTGCTTGCTCATAGGGGGCCATATGATTGTTGGGGTTTTCTCTGTTTTCTTTATATTATTGCAGTCTTTATCTAACAATATAAAGTGCAGTGAAGCAACTGTTGTCGTAATTTAGAATCAGAATCAGAATCAGAATCGTGTTTATTGGCCAAGTATATGTGCAGACAAATACAAGGAATTTGGTTCCGGTAGATGGTGGCTCTCAAGCACAGCAATGTAAATCACACACACACACACACACACACACACACACACACACACACACACACACGTCTATATATACATTACACATGCATACACATACATACACAAAGCTGTGTAAACCAACTATAAATAACTAATCTAAACTTATATACATAAAAATACAGAAATAAAATGAGGTGGAATGAATACTACAGAATGTACATAAGGTGCAGTTGCAGTCTGGCAGTGGGAGCAGTGTGACAGGTCAACTGTTTAGAAGGGAGATGGCGAGGGGAAAGAAACTGTTCCTGTGTCGGGTGGTCCTGGTCTGCAGGCTTCTGTACCGTCTGCCAGAGGGCAGCAGATCAAAAAGTCTGTGTCCAGGGTGTGAGGGGTCTGTGATGATTTTCCCTGCCCGTTTCCTGGTTCTTGAGAGGTACAGATCCTGGATGGAGGGCAGGGGGGCGCCGATGATCCTTTCTGCTGCCCGTACAGTCCGCTGCAGTCTGCTCCTGTCCTGTTTAGTGGCTGCACCATACCAGACTGTGATGGAGGAGCACAGGACAGACTCAATGACTGCAATGTAGAACTGGATCAGCAGCTCCTGTGGAAGACTGTACTTCCCCAGTTGTCTCAGGAAGTACATCCTCTGCTGGATCTTTTTGAGGATGGAGTTGATGTTGGTCTCCCACTTCAGGTCCTGGGAGATGGTGGTACCCAGGAACTTGAAGATCTTCACAGTCGACACAGGGCTGTCTGATATGGTAAGGGGGGGGGCAGAGTTTAGGGATGTCTCCTGAAGTCCACTGTCATCTCTACAGTCTTAAGCATGTTCAGCTCCAGATTGTCCTGACTGCACCAGAGTACCAGCCGCTCAACTTCCTGCCGGTATGCAGACTCATCACCATCCTGAATGAGGCCAATGACAGTGGTGTCATCTGCAAACTTTAGGAGTTTAACAGCCGAGTTCTTGGAGGTGCAGTCATTAGTGTAGAGGGAGAACAGTAGTGGTGAGAGGACACATCCTTGAGGGGCACCAATACTGAGGGACCGAGTTTCAGAGGTGATCTCCCCCAGCCTCACTTGTTGCTTTCTGTCTGTCAGGAAGCTGGTGATCCACTGACAGGTAGCTGGAGACACGCTGAGCTGGGAGAGTTTGGAAGAGAGAAGTTTAGGCACGATGATGTTAAAAGCCGAACTAAAGTCCACAAACAGGATCCTGGCATAAGTTCCCGGGCGGTCGAGGTGTTGCAGGATGTAATGCAGCCCCATATTCACTGCATCATCCACCGACCTGTTTGCCTGGTAGGCAAACTGCAGAGGGTCCAGCTGGTGGCCTGTAATGTCCTTCAGATGGGCTAACACCAGCCGTTCGAATGATTTCATGACCACAGACGTCAAGGCGACAGGTCTGTAGTCATTCAGTCCTGTGATGGTGGGTTTCTTGGGAACAGGGATGATGGTGGAGCATTTGAAGCAGGATGGAACTTCACACAGCTCCAGGGATCTGTTGAAGATGCGAGTAAAGATGGGAGCCAGCTGTTCAGCACAGGTCTTGAGGCAGGAGGGTGAGACACCGTCTGGTCCGGGGGCTTTCCTGGGCTTCTGTTTCTGAAATCGAGGTCGTTGAGTCTGGATTGGAGAGGGTGATGGTGGTCGTTGAGTCTGAAATGGGGAGGGTGGTGGTGGTCGTTGAGACTGGAATGGGGAGGGTGAGGGTGAAGGGGGGAGAGGTGGAAGGTGTGTTGGGGTTCAGTGTCTGAAGCAGTGTCTCTGGGGAGGGGAGGGTGAGGCGTGGGAGTCTGTCCGTCTCAAACCTGCAGTAGAAAGCGTTTAACTCGTTGGCCAGGTCTTTGTTTGCTTCAACAGTGGGTGGGGGGCGTCTGTAGCTGGTGATTTCCTGCAGGCCCCTCCACACTGACGCAGGGTCGTTGGCTGAGAGCCGTTCTTCCAGCTTCTGGGAGTAGATCCTTTTAGCTGCTTTGATCTCCTTGGTCAGTGTGTTCCTGGCTTGCTTGTACAGGGCCCTGTCACCACTTCTGTAGGCGTCCTCCTTGGCCTTACGAAGATGTTGGAGTTTAGGAGTGAACCATGGTTTATTGTTGTTGTATGTGCAAAAGGTCTTTGTTGGCACACACACGTCTTCACAAAAACTGATGTATGATGTCACAGTGTCCGTGAGCTCATCCAGGTTATCAGATGCAGCTTCAAAAACAGTCCAATCAGTGCAGTCAAAACAGTCCTGCAGTTCCTGCTTTGCTGCGTTAGTCCACTTCTTCACAGTTTTGACTACAGGCTTGGCACGTTTGAGTTTTTGCCTATAAACTGGAATAAGATGAACCATGCAGTGATCAGAATGTCCCAAAGCTGCCCCGGGGCACAGAGCGATAGGCATCTTTTAGAGTGGTGTAACAGTGATCCAGTATGATGTTGTCCCTGGTGGGGCAGTCTATATGCTGTCTGTATTTAGGGAGTTCGTGGTAGAGGTTTCCTCTGTTAAAATCCCCAAGGATAATTGTAAAGGAATCCGTGAATTTCCTTTCCAGGGTGGTGATCTGGTCAGCCAGCTCGCACAGTGCGTTGTTCGCGTTGGCCTGAGGAGGGATGTAAACTCCGACCAGCATGAAGGAAGAAAACTCCCGCGGTGAATAAAACGGTTTACAATTGATGAAAAAACTTTCCAAGTGTGGGCTGCAGTGTTTCTGTAACACTGTGACATCAGTACACCAACCTTCATTAATGTAGGAGCAGACTCCACCACCCTTTGTTTTCCCTGAGAGCTCCGTTTCGCGGTCCGCCTGGTGAAGTTGGAAGCCCGGCAGATTTAAGACAGCGTCTGGGACTCGCTCACTGAGCCAGGTTTCAGTGAAGCAGAGGGCAGCAGAGCGTGCAAAGTCCTTGTTAGTCCGGTTTAAGAGCAGTAATTCGTCGACTTTGTTTGGAAGAGAGCGGAGATTCGCGAGGTGAATGGAGGGGAGTGCCGTGCGGAATCCTCGCCGACGTAGTTTCACCAGCGCACCAGTGCGGGTCCCCCGTCTACGTCTCCTCCAGGAGCCATAGAGAGCTGCTGCGCCTCCAACTAAAATCTACAAAAAAACTTTCCGGGTTTGTGAAAAATGGATAAGAACTATAGTGAGACGACTGCCTGATGTTTAGCAGTTCATCTCTGGAGAAAGTGATGTGGTCTGAGTGACCAAAAGCGCAGAAAATAAACAGAAACAAGAAAAGTGCGAGAGAGCGCAGTACCGAGGCTGCCATCCGCGGCGCCATCTTGAATCAGATCCTATGTACATAAAATTGCATTGCAATGAATTGAATTAACACATTTTTATAAAAAAAACATGTCTGAATCAACAAGAAAAAGGGACCTTGTTTATTACTTTGGGCCATTCGGCTAGTTAAGTATTATATATAAATAGAAATTTTTCTTATCAATTTGTGTTTTTGTTGTTTCAGGAGGTTTCTTAAGATCAGATATTCTTGGCATATGTAGCGCCTCTACTCAGGACCAGTACACTTTCACTTCAAATAGAGACCCTAGACATCTTACTAGGTTCAGAAGGAGGTTTGGTTTCGGAGACTCACAAAAGGAGTTGGCTTGGAAGTGAATAACTGGGACCTTTATTGCCTAAGTACCATTTATAAACATATACAACACAATAAACCAAATTGCACACTAATAGTGCATTTTAAAGGTGAATAAATGTAAAACAAAACAAAATAAAACAAAATAAAGACATTTAAATGGAAGACTTATACTGAACCGTATCAGAGCTCTTTTGAATGAATGAAACAGATTAAAGTGTTCCCGTTGTGAAGTTTGAATTGTCCAGTCTGAATTGTCCTTTAAAGTCGTTGAAACCCAAACAGGTGTACTGTAGGGGAATTGTCAGTGTGCAGACCCTATTATCCGGGTAGGAAAAGTAGTGCATAGGGCTTATCTGAAATCCAGGGTTGCTTGAATCAGTTTCTCAGGCAAATCCCACAATCCGATCACATGGCTGGCCACACCATTTCACGATCATCCAGGATCTCATTTGGGCTGTTCTCGCCGTCAGTGGTTCTCCAGAATCCTTTCTGGTAGTTCAAAAAAAACAATCTACACAAACAGTGCAGAACAATCAATTTCTTTTCCCATTTTGTGTTCTTAACATGAGCTCATTAACTTCTTTTCCAAATGTATTAATCACAAATGGCATTCCCTTTAGCTTTACCAAGTTACAAGAGTTATAGTAACTTGTTTGTACCAGTATCAACTATTTTATCAAAATTATATCACAATAAAGAACATCAGCAGCTTAAACAGTAATGTAAACAGTCATAGCAATGAAAGTGACATCCATCCTTAAGGCTTACAAGCAAATGTAACTTAATTCAGTGCAAATACTATTAAACTTGAAATATGCTCATATCTATTAAGACATAACCATTCTAATATAAACAGAGCTGGTGCTTCTACTTGAATGCCTCCCCGATCGGAATATGGCTTCGGTGGGGTGGGGTGGCTAACAGCTATTAGCAGCTAGCATCGCATCTAGCATTGGCATCGTTTAGCTCAAAGCATTCAACACTTATAACACACTGTAAAGAACAACAGGAGAAGTAAAACAACACGCCAGATTCTCATAGCTCCCGATTGGTTTTTGTTCAAAGGTTTCTGAGCTGAATCGGCTAGTGAAATACATTATCTAACTTAACAGGTAGCTAACAAAAGCACGTGACTCACCGGGATTTTCCAACACAAATAACTTGACAGACGTTATTCCCTTTGTGGTCAGAGTTCGGGGCCTAATAAAAGAGTACCTTATTAGCATTTATACGTAAAACAATCTGGTCTCATTAACCGGGTTGCAGCATTGCATACCAAGATACTTTTTCCATGCGCTCCGACACCTACTTGACCGCCATCAGAGGGAAGATCTCACAGGAAGAGACAGGTAATGCTTCCTGCGCACTAGACGCAAGGTCGTCAAAACACAAGACTGCATCACAGCACCCCCTTGTGACAATAACAGGCTATAGCCTTAGATAACAAAAAGGGATTTTGCAGCCCTGTATTTCACATGGGTTACACATACAAGGTATGATGTCACACATACTGCAGCTGCTTTAATATGATGTAATTACTGCTTAAGGTTGTACTAACTTAATAACTATAAATACACTTTATAAGTAAACCTATACTAACTAATAAACTAGGTACTGTTAGAAAACATGATATGGTGTGATTGAGACACAGCGGGTACAGAGATTGTCGTTCAGAGCCATCTTTATTGCACATCACACCACATTCCACACAGCTTACAACTCACCCCCAAACCCCGATTCACCGTGTTTTAACACAGCGGGCGTTAGTGATGCGCGAATCATGAACGAATCGTTCAATACTCGAGAATCACTTTACTGACTCATGAATCATGATTCACAAGCCCAACTGACTCACTGACTCATCCCTGTTGCTGTTAGCAGCAATATATCTAGCTTATAATTAAAATTGTGGAGAAAAACACAACATCCAGTATCTTAACAAAAACATTTCTGCTCTGAACTGGAAGAAAAAACCGAGTAGAAGCTCATATCAAGACAATAGCTCCTCGGTTCACAGTAGCATCGCTCTGCTAACATGCTAACAGCACATTTGAGCTACTCACCCCCTCCTTTCCTGTGCTGAATCGTAGAGCCAGCGAGTCACTCAGGACTCGCTAACCCCCTCCCTCCTGTGCTGAATCGTAGAGCCAGCGAGTCACTCAGGACTCGCTAACCCCCTCCCTCCTGTGCTGAATCGTAGAGCCAGCGAGTCACTCAGGACTCGCTAACCCCCTCCCTCCTGTGCTGAATCATAGAGCCAGCGAGTCACTCAGGACTCGCTAACCCCCTCCTTCCTGTGCTGAATCATAGAGCCAGCGAGTCACTCAGGACTCGCTCACCCCCTCCCTCCTGTGCTGAATCGTAGAGCCAGCGAGTCACTCAGGACTCGCTCACCCCCTCCCTCCTGTGCTGAATCGTAGAGCCAGCGAGTCACTCAGGACTCGCTAACCCCCTCCCTCCTGTGCTGAATCGTAGAGCCAGCGAGTCACTCAGGACTCGCTAACCCCCTCCCTCCTGTGCTGAATCATAGAGCCAGCGAGTCACTCAGGACTCGCTAACCCCCTCCTTCCTGTGCTGAATCATAGAGCCAGCGAGTCACTCAGGACTCGCTCACCCCCTCCCTCCTGTGCTGAATCGTAGAGCCAGCGAGTCACTCAGGACTCGCTAACCCCCTCCCTCCTGTGCTGAATCATAGAGCGAACGAATCACTCACTCACTCACCCCCTCCCTCCGGGCTCACAGCTTCTTCTTCTTGGTTGGCAACCAATGTTAAGGCGCATTACCGCCCCCTGGCTCACGGCTCAGTGGACATTTAGATGAGAAAATATATACTTGACACATTTAAGGAAAATACTAATAAAATAATGTTCCCTTTAGAAATTTTTTTGCTCTTTTTTGCTTTATAAAATTGTTGTTTTCTTTTAGAATCATTCATCTTAGCAGTAGGATTTACATGAAAAGAGAAAAGAAATTAAGTTTGAGTGAAAATGTACATTTTTTGCACTCTCTGGTCAACTGACTCAGTGAATCAAATGACTCAAAAAACCCGATTCACTTTGGTGAGTGACTCATTAAAACTCGATTCAGTAAAAAGAATCAAATTTACCATCACTAGCGGGCGTGATTGTGGATGCTGTGCAGGTGCGTCCGCACGGCACCGCAGACCACGCCCCACAACACATGACTAACATAGACTGTTGTAAGTAAGCTCTATATAAAGCTCTATGGTTATCCAGTCTAGAGCACTAGGAATAATGGGTAAAACACAAGAAAGGATCTGGGAACAAACTGGCAGACAAACTGAGGGTTTATAAATACAAAGACACTGAGAACAATCAGGGTAGAATGGAAACACAGGCTAACAACGCTGACCTTAATAAGGGTTACGATAAGGCTAGTAAAACTGAATATAAAGCACAAAAGACAAAAGACTATCAAAACAAAATAGGAACACAAAAATGGCTAACAGAAACAGAGATTTAATGAGAAACACAGGGGAGACAGGAATAAACTGAAATTCAAGGAATAAAATATGAACAAAACTATAACCATGAACAGAAATTAGATTAACACAAGCATCCAAAATTGAATACAAAGCGCAAAACAGACCGTTCTCATTCCAAACGCGTAATGTACCGACGCTTTGTCACGTCCTGAAGCGTCCCATAGGAACACTGTTAGAGTGAATTGTTAAATGTTTGTCATTTTTATGCTTACCATCTCTACAAAAGGAATTTCACTGTCCCCCTCCCCAGATTCTCGAGGTTCTGGGTGGGGGGCTGTAGTCTTTTATTACAGGCAACATCCTTGTGAAGGTCTTTTTGATGTAAGCTTCCTGCCCAGCAGGAGGTCACACACACACACACACACACACACACACACACACACACACACACACACACACACACACACACACAAACACTCTTACTTACATACAGAAGTTCACACACAATGCCTTGTCTTAGAAACTATGTGGGCGTTACTTTTTGTGTGAACTGTCTCTCAATAAAAGGCAGCAGGAGGAGGCCATCGTCGGGGTCATTTTCGTGGTGGACACAGACGAGGCCTCCCTTGCGCAAGTAATCGATCGATCGACTGTCTTGTTTTCTTTCATGATGAATAAGTCTCTAGAACTAGCGGGGTTTGTGGGAACAGACCCAACAACACGAAAGGTAATCTTCCATGTCCCTATGATACGCGCCGGATTGTGGCTGGAATACCAATAGAATGACACTCTCAGCGGTAACACACATTCCAGCCATGTATTCCAGCCGTAACTCTAACCATAACCTTATCCCTAACCTTAATCACAACCATAATCATGTTAGATAGTGTTTTCCAAAGCAATTCATGATGAGAAAGTAAAATAAATGTACACGTGTAGATTCATTCCAAGCGGTTCTCATGTTTCCGAAAGCGTAACATACCGACGATTTGTCACATAGCGTCGGTATGTTATGTTCTGGAAGCAGAATGTGTTGAAACAGAAATCCCAGGGTCCAAGATAACGAGTTCATATTTTCATATTATATTATCTTTTCTAATGTGTGTACCAAAAACCATGATTAAATCTACAAGAAAAAGAGACCTCGTTTTTAACTTTATGTCAGTCAGAATTACTTCGGGCCCTATGTAAATATAAATTAACATGTTTCTTAATTTCAATTAATCAATTTGTTCATGTATTTGTTGTTTCAGCCTATCATCATTCAGTCCATCGAGGTATGTTGTTGCATACACTGCAGTTGCTCTATTATGATGTAATTGCTGTGTAAATTTGTACTCAATAATTCATTGTAAATACACTATAAATAAATGTATTACTAACTAATAAACTAGGTACTTTGAGAAAACATCTCTAATATAGAGTGGTGTACAAATATTGTCACCAAGTTCTATATACATGCTATATAAATATAAATCTGCTCAACCACATCTGATTTTTCTAAAATTTTTATGGTTTAAAATTTGGATATATATAATTATTGCTAGACAGCACTGTTCCCTCACTGCAAGAAGGTCCCGTGGAGTTTGCATGTTCCCCCAGTGTTTGTGTGGGTTCTCTCCAGGTACTCGGGCTTCCTCCCACAGTCCAAAGACATGCAATTGGCTGGGTTGGGTCAATTATTCTTAACTGTCTAAAGGTGTGAATGTGAGTGTGAATGGCTGTCATGCATGAAAGGGTTAAATAAAAATGATTTAAAATTATTATCTAAATGTTATCAGTTGCTTCTTGATTTCATAATAAAAATATATAATTCGTTAAATTCATAATTTGTTTCTAATTATTTTGTTGTTTTGTTCATCCATCAACAATAACAATATCAATAACCTCTATGTATAGTTATGAAGTGAAGACCTTTCAGAATATTTTTCTTTTCAATTTATTAATGGGAAAATGTGGCTGTAATAATATCAGAGACTATCGTAACTTTTTACTGCTACAAAAGCCTGATGGGGTAGGCTCTCAGTCATCCAGGTCATGCTGGTCTAAGGAGCTTGGAAAGAAAGTAACTGGACTTTTTTAAGTTTCTTAAAGATGTTTCACCTCTCATCTGAGAAAATTCTTCAGTTCTTAAACCAAATGAGAATTTTCTCTACGAATGACATCCCAGCCACACCCTCAGACAAAAACTAGTTCATCCCAAGGACAAAACTTCCAAACACAAGCTAAGCAAAATAGTGCATGCTGTGCAGTACAGCAAGGTGTACTCTGACCTCAACATTGGAAAATCCCAACACCCACTCTAGAAATGCATGGCACAACACAGAAGAGCCACCTCGACAGGAAAAGACTTGGCTGTACATCTGGATCTAAAGGTCAAAGGTCACTCTGTCGAGGATACCAGTGTTCCCATTTTGGAAGGAGAAGACAATAGATAATCTGAAAGAGGAGTGAAAGAGGCCATTTATGGTCACTGTGAAAAACCATCTTTGAACAGAAGGGGTTGCTTACGACAATCCAGTTTTAAGATCCCTTCCCAGGCAACTCAGCCCTCACTCACATCTTGCGTCAGGTGAGGTTAGATGCCACAATGGTTTCACCCCAAACCTCTAGTGATAATGACCCATGCCTTTTTCACACTTTGGCTCGTGTGATGAGTCACATGATACATAGTCCTCTTAAGCGACCTCGATAGGGTTTAACTATCTGGGACTCTCCACCATTTGATTTTAGAACTGAAGACGCTACTCAGATGAAATGTCTTCAAGAAACTTAAAGAAGTCCAGTAACTTTTCCTTCCAGTCTCCTTAGATTATCATGATCTGGATGACTGAGAACCTACACAGACATAGATTGGCAACTGTACAATACCCTAAAACAATTTTTAAAGAAAATAACAGATATTTAATTCCTAAATGTTACTGTTTGTTTCTAGTCACAGATTTGATGCACAAACAATTCCCTGGAGGCTATGGAGGAGCGATGGGATACAGTGCATCAGGTACAGTGCTAAACAAATTTATTAGACCATCACCCAATGCAAGGTTTATGTAACTGCTGCTCTAAATTAACAGTATTGTAACTACCAAAACATTTTTTTTGTTTTTGGAATGAATAACACACCAGTATCTGCAAGCTTTTTAATCAAAAACATATTTTTAATGTTAAAATATCATTATTGTTATCTGTGAATTTTCAGATTTACTGTTTTATGAAAAAGCAGAAAATATAGTAAACCACATTCTTTTTTTAATGCCAAGGTAACATAATTGACTCACATTCCTGAACAGAAAAATAAGTTTAGTTCTTGAATTTTATGGTTCATTAATTTATGACTTCTCTGAGAAGTTCAGTTAATTCAGTCATTTTTTAAACTAGCTTTTGACAGATTTCTAAAACTCTAGTCTCTATAAGTTCAAAGTTCAAGAAACCTCTAATTCAGTTGTTCTAATGATTAAAAAATAAAATTAAAAAAATAAAAGAATAATAAAAGTAAGACAAAACCTGTGTGAATAATCTAACAATATACAGTGCTGTGAAGCAACTGTTGTTGTAATTTAGCACTATATACATAAAATTGGATTGCAATGAATTGAATTAACACATTTTTACCAAAAAAACATGTTTGAATCAAACCACATAGCAAAATTGGTATGGCCCGGATCTGGCCCACACAATGTGCTTACACATGGCCCACATACCGCAAAGGATGACGACCCTTTGGTGGCCCAGATCAGGTTTGCCAGATGTGGCCCAGACATGGGCTAGCACAAGGCCAGTTGCAGACACACTGGTGGTCCTGTGCTGGCCCATGTGTGGACAACCTCTGGCAAACCTGATCTGGGCCACCAAAGGGCCGTCATTCTTTGCAGTATGTGGGCCATGTGTAAGTTGTGTGCAGCCATGGGCCAGTTGTAGACACACCCAGAACAGTTTCAGGTCTGGCCCCAGATGTCAGCTGAATGTGTACCTTAATCAAGCCATGTAATAACAACATGTCCTGGAACATGCAAAACAGTGCAAAAGTAATATGACAAAACTCTGTTCAGACAGTGAATGGACTGACTCTTATATAGCACTTTTCTAGTTTCCCGGATTACTCAAAATGCTCTATACAACAGGCCACATTCACCCTATCACACACTTTCTCTAAACTGAGTGCTTCCTCACAAACCTGTCAAACCTGCATTTGAAACGTTGGCTGCAACATGGCATTTGGGTCTTCTAACTAAAATAGGAAAATAGGAACATAAATAGTGCCATCATTGCCAGACCTGGCCCACATCTGACAAACACCCTACCATGACACCGGTCAGTCAGAAGTGCCAGCTTGATGCCAGATCCAGGGAAGACCTGTTTTCTATGAGCTTGGGCCACAGAACCCAAACTACAATCGAGCCAGATATGGCATGCCATCACATAGACAGTGCCATCTCTGGCAGGCCTGTCCCGTGTCTGGATGACATACGTCTTATCATGCCAGAAGTCAGCCAGCAGTGCCGGCTTGATACCAGATCCGGGCCAGACCTCCTTGCTATGTGGGAACAAGAAAAAGGGATCTTGTTTATTATTTTGGGCAATTCGGCTAGTTAAGTATTATATATAAATCGAAATAAACATGTTTCTTAATTTCATGTTATCAATTTGTGTTTTTGTTGTTTCAGGAATCTCAAACACACGTACTCGTGGCGTACAAGGTATGATGTCACACATACTGAAGCTGCTTTAATATTATTGTAATTACTGCTTAAGGTTGTAATGCGTAGTTTACTGGGTTTCCTAACATCTATTCTGATGAAGGATTCACAGCCGTAGAGCTTTTCATTAACATTTTAACTGAAAATTACTGACTTTCTTGCCTAAACTTTCATTTTTAAGATATTATATTACAGAGTGTAAAACATAAAAATTCAAACGTAAAAGTATCGAATTTTCGGGATCGTTCCGCACGTCCCTACCCCTCAGTCAGTGAGTGAGATGGTAGACAGCGTCGAGGAGCAGAGTGCGAAAACACATAAATATGATTGACACACATAAATAAAGCAGCATCTGGCTGCACTTTAAGGAAGAAGCAGATACTAACTAAGAGGAGAAACTGCATCAGTCCATCCAAGCTGAGGCATTTGTTTTTTCTTAATGTCAACCTGCACTGATGAAATACTGTTCGGCTACTGAGTTTGGTTCTGTTTCTGTTATGTGAATTTTTTTTGCGGTGTTTTGTTTTTGTGTCAAATTAAAATGAAAATTTTCATTAAAATATTAAACAAAAGTAAGAATGCCTGCTTTTGTAACAGAACAACAAAATTAGGCAATTATAAGGCTTCTCATAAAAACAATGAATGCAAAATTTAAGTTTATAAACACACAAAGCATCCATATTTGCCAAGTAGGGCTAAAATATGAGGCTATAGATAATAATAAATTAAGACCCTTTTGGGAGCCGTGCCACAAGAGCGAGCTCTCTGAAAAGAGCTGAACTTCCCATCATTATTTATTTATTTATTTATTTAAAGCATGGGTTAGTTTCAGGGTGTGTTTATTAAATCAATATACAACATAAGCAAACAAACTACACAAACTACACCTTTCTTGGCTGCTACCTCAAAGCACATTGTGCGCTGTCTATCTTGCGTGCTGCACAATAACATTTAATATTTAGTATCTACTGTTATCTACTGCTAGCTAGTTTATTGTGATGGTGCTGTATTTATTATGTTGCTGTTTTTTGTTTGTTTGTTTTCTCTTCTGGTTTTTTTCTCCATACAGGTGATCCAGGTGTTTTGTTTGTTTTCTCTTTCTTTCTTCTCCCCTTTCTCACCATCTCTTCTCCCCTCTATTTTTCTTTCTCCCCCTCTTTCTTTCATTCTTTCTCCCTGTCCTATCCCCCAGTCATGTCTGTCCCGACTGTAACAACTGAAAATAAAATAAATACATAATTATAATAAAGGTCAATCAAATGGACCAATATGGCAAGGCCATGATGATCCACTTGGTAAAGTAAATCCGCTTGGCATCTCTCTTGGCCTTAAGACAACAATTCTGATGGCTAAAGATCCAAACGGGACAGGGGGGAACAAAAAAAAAAAATAAAAGAAAAAAAAGAAAGTACGTGTCAGAAAGCTATAAAAAAAAAAAAAAATACAACATAAGCATTTAAAATATTGGTGTATGTAATGCGTGTTGTTTAAATGTATTTACAGTTGTTCTCCCTGATGTCCAACCTACTGTTGTTCATCTTTCACGTGATACTACTACTCTGGAAGCCACTGATGGTATTGTATTGCCTTGATGTCATTCAGGTTGATAAAAAAATTTAATAATAATTGTTTTGTTTTGATTTCTTTTGTTTGTTTGCTTTTTTTGTATTGTAAGTTCCAAACAATGCATGATGTACTCAGATATGCAGCAAATTACATACTTTTTTCTGGAAGGAAACTCTAAACATGGGCTTTTTTTAAATCTCCTCATAAACCATAAAACAAAAAAGAAAAGCAAACAAAATTGTAAGAATAAAATGTTATATAAATCAGGCTCTGCATAGTAAGTATGAACAAATGTGTATTTTTTGGATTCCAGGCTCAGGGGTTATAAAGCAAATTTGGGCGAAAAAAGCTGTGGTGAATATTTAATTTCACTAAAAACGTTCTGACACTGTGTACCTCTGTATCTCTAGTTCCTGTACTCCACAGGTTTTTGCTAAAAGCTGAGAATCAGATTGTTCCACTATGCTTTGACGTTAGTGGACCTGTCCGCCTTAAACTTCTTCACCATCCCAGCAGGGGTCAGTAGTGTTAGCTTTTTCCATCCTAATATTTTTTTTTCTTTTCAGTGTAATAAAAACTGTTATTTTTCTTTCCCATTGTTATTTTCATATGAAAACTCCAGTTTGGTGGTATAAGATCAGCATTTCTCTTTTCTTCTAGAACTGTCTGTAAATGGTGAGCTTGATTCAGTTACAAATGGAGGCTTCAGCAGAATTTTCATACACGTCAATGACAGCCAACATGTTGAGATCGACACCAACTGGGTCACTGTACGAGATGGACAGACAGTGACATATTACACTAGTCAGGATCATATTACAGCTGGAAGGTGATGTTGTATTATCATGGTCTAGACTCATGCTCTCAGCAATAAGCACAGATGTGTGATCTTATTCACCTGTGTTACCAAGATTTACATGAGAAGACTGTCTCTCTCAGTACCTGTCCAAGTTAGCTGACATCTCTGAGGCTCAACCCCCTAAACAGTTTGTTTTTTATTTTATATTGATTATTATTATTGAGCAGATGGGATGTGATTTCAGTAAGGGGAGATCATTTGAAAGCACTGGTAAGATTTATAAGTAAAGAGTATGAATTATAAGCTATTTGGTGATTAGACATAGTGTAACAGATCAGAGTCCTGACAATGTTAGGAGGGTACATGCGAATGGTGGCTGAGGTAACGCAATTGGAAGAGATGGGTCACATGAAGGAGTCCGAAAGGCAAAATGATAAGAGGCTGTGAGATTTAAAACACACAGAACAGAGATTAGCTGGCTCAGAGAAGGAAAGCAAGAACATGATTGTTTCTCACATGAGTGCATTTGAGTAAAACCCAAATGCACAAGAATACAGGCAGACAAGTGCATACAGATCTTCACTTTTTATGCGGAGGTAGACTGCAAGCCATACACTTATATTTATTTACAGACTTAAGTTTACTTATTAGAAACCAAGCCAGCACTGTGTCAGACTGAGGACCTATCCTGGGTGTACCCCAACTCTCAGGGATAGGCTCCAGCTCCTATCATGGATAAGTGGACGAAAATGCATGGATGGATAAATAATTATTTGTTCAAGCCATGTACTGAAGTACAGAATGAAAATGGCAGGGGCAGACATGAAGTAGAGTTTGTCATGAATTCACTGTTATAAATTCATTTTTACAAAAGATGCTAACTAGCATGTTTTTCCAGTGTGACAGTGATTGTGCGCAACAACGAAATAGATGTTGCCACTGGAGACATGCGAATGGTCATCATAGTTCATGAGAAGAATGGCCAAAAATTCTTTTGGCCAGTTTTAAGACAGCGTCCCTCAGACAACAATGCTGAAGGACTTTTAGGTGAGTGAAAAGCTGTGTGTGTGTGTGTGTGTGTGTGTGTGTGTCCTTGCTGCATTGGTTTTCAATGTTGCTTCACTCTCTCTTTCCAGCTGTAGAGGCTGCAGTTTATGAGGAGGTACAGCAAGCTCCTGTTAGAAAACTAAAGATTAAAAACCAGGAGGCAGACGTTACTGGGTACATTTTATTTCATTTTTTGTACTTATGTTTTTGTTTTTGTTTTGCTTTAGAATTCAGCCATTACTACAAAGTTATATGATCTCTTTATTCTTTCTTTTGTAGAGAGATGGTTGTTGACTACAGCTTTGCTTCTCCTGTCACAATGAACTGTTGGCTCATGTCTGCTGACTCTGCCCTGCAGAGACCACTGTCCCAATTTGTCATTACACAGCTTTAACTGGCAAATATGTTGATTTATTTGAAAAATCTTTCATTTAAAAGGAAAACAAGGCAAAAACATATATTGTGGAAACTTTCTTTCCATCTGTTTCCAACATGTAGAAATATAACTGTGATTGTGCTGGATCTAGTGTCAGACAGCATTACCAATTAAAAATAACATATAAATAAATCAGGATTTATGATTACCACTATCTGGCATTAACATAGCCTCCAAAATGACACAAATGCAAAGAGTTGACAATAATAGGCATACTTCTACACCTTTATTTTTTAAATTCATTGAAAAATGTAAATTTTATAAGTTTAAATTACAGTAATTATATTGTTATAGCTAAATGTTAATCAGCTTTGCTGGCTGATCTGGAAGAGAGTTGGATTGTAGAAGGTTTGCTTATCAATAACAATTTCAAATATTTCTGAATCCTGGTTAAGTACCCCAACATTGAGAGAGAAAATTTTTTAAAGCATTTCTTCTGTCTTGTCTTTTGCCTCAAACTGCAAATGACTTGTAATGAGGCTGACTTGATTCAAGGATCTCTGACAAATATAATGCTGTTATTTTTATTGCATAATTTCACGATTTCCTCAGAATAGTTTATGTAATGGATATCAAGCAAATGAATAAAGAATCCAAACTATTCCCTAACCTTGTTTGCGAGCTCTTCTGTACAACAGCTGTAAGCCCCTCCTGCTGTGGAGGTTGATGTACAAGAAATTCGAAACACGCCTCCCGTGAGCCACTGGGAGGAAGTAGGTCAAATGCCATGGCTATGCTACTGTGCAAAAGTCTTGAGCCACCCTTATTTCTTTGTATTTTCTTTTCAAGGAAAGAGCTAGACTTTAATAGCAACAGTTCACTGGGTTTTTTTTGAAGGTCTCTCAAAGTTTTCCTTTGGACATTGGCTCCCTTTTCACTCATTTATGTCCAGTATTACTTGACTATTTGCAAAGAAATGCTTTTTTTGTTATATTTTGTATAGCCACTTAACACTGACCTATTCCTGCATAAGGAGGCACCTGACTCAAACAATGGACCAGTTTAGAAGTCTTAGGAAAATTAAACACAGGTTTAAATGATGAGTACTTCTAATACTGCAACTACTAAAGAAATTGTTATAATTTTTACTGTTATTATTACCTTTTGGTCATTGTTTATAGTTTCCCAAAACATTATATGTATATATAATGCTCAGATTTACAGTTTAAAATAAAACTGCAACTGCATATAAAGAAAACTAAAGTACTAAATGGGAAGGAGTAGTCTTTAATCTTCTTAATTTCAACATATTCTAATATGCCTTATCTTAGCTCTTCCATAGTTGATGCCAACAGGTTCAGGTTAAAGGACATTTTGCACAAATGACTGAGAGCAAGTTCAGATAAAAAATGAAATAAAAAAAAATTCCCGGCATACACCTCTGCCACAACTTTTCCGAAAAGGCAGCTATGTTAATCAGTGGAGTGGAACCAAAGCGTAACAAAAAGTTAGAATTTGGTTCACAATAAAGAACCATGACATATATGTTATATAACATACAGCCTAACTCATATAATCTGTCAACTTTAACTTGAATACTGTGAGCATAAATATTCTGTTCAATGTGTAGAGGCTATTTTATTTGTGTTGTTATGTTATGTTGACTGGAGCCTTCCTGTTTCTATAGGGGGGACTGCCCTGGCCTCTCCTCCTTAGGATGTGTGGCCTTATTTAGTTTGTTGGTCACTTATCCACACCTGTCCAACCTGGGTGATGTGTCCAAGACTGACCAAGAAATACAGTGACATATCTAACTCCTAAAGAAAAGTTTAAGCAGTCTGTTCAGTCTTTTCAATCTTTGCACTGATTGGTTCTGTTTGCTAAGGTTTTTTACTCCAACAACTAGACTAGAGTTTTCTTTGTTATAAGCTAAGCTGTAAAAGAAAGATTTATATTAACTGTGAAATAAGTTAAATCACTCAAACTAAAATGAGGAAAATGTCTTTCCTATAATGGAGTATTAGACCACATTAAGAAGAAAAATATTATTTATCATTTTGAGAATAAGGTTGAAGTTTCAAGATTAAAGTTGTAATTCTATTTTGAGAAAAAAAAATCAGAATGTTACAGTTGTTGTATCAAGCAAACTGTCACGGCTGCTTTACCCTCTGCAAAATGTCTTGTGTAGTTGGGTTAATGAGATCGTACTTCAGAATCAGTTTTAGTAAGAAGGAGGTTATTTCTTAGCACATAAACAGAGTGTGGAGAAGACTTTAAGGACATTAAAAAGATAGCGTAGAAAGTCGCATCTAGTCAGACTGAAAACTGCTGAAGAAATTCCAACTGTATTCTCAAAATGATCAATAATATATATTACTAATATATTACTAATGCTCCTTCATACTTTTCCACCTGTTACCAACATTAACAGAAAAAAAGGTTTATATGAATGACTCGTATAAACTCATATTCAATGACTTGAAAAATATATATATATATCAAGATTTGCAATAATGGTAATTATTCAGTAGAAAATAAGCACGTTGTGGTGCCACTTTACCTTCCAAAATTACTCTTTTGTACAGAGTTGACAGTAAAACAGGTATTATTGATATACTTCTTAGACTGTCTTACTGCTTTCTACCAAGCATCTTAGTTCTTTCAATGTAAAGAATGCAACAAAACCCATTTGTAGCTCTGCATGCACCTGTCTTGATACAAACCAAAAGTGAAAGTAATGTGAACACTTCTTACACTGCGCTAAAGTAACAAATACTTTGAATTAATTTTCACATTGGCAACCTGTTTAAATGCAATAATTTTGAAGCATTATGAATGAAAGCTAACTCCATGTTTAAGTGAAAAGAAATGAGATTAACAAGGCTATCTGTTTTTTTAATGGTAATAGCAGAAAATGAAAAACATAAACACAGCACAAGTTTTAAAGTGTTCAAACTTGCATGGACAGGGAGAAGCAGAGTTCGGTTACACGGGTAGTGATATGCCTCACTGTTCACTCATTCTTTATTAACTGGTTCTTAAACAAAGAGAAGATGTTATCTTAAACTGGAAATTTCTGACTATTGCAGTGCATTGAAAAACAAATCAGACAAAAAATGAAATGGTAAATGCAGAAAGGCTTGAAAACTTCAGTGCCATTGTCTCACAGTAACAAAGCAAAAACACTGATATACGTTTTCTCTTTTTTTTTATTCTGTTTTTTTTTTCTTCTCAAGAGACAGACACGGTTTTGAGTTTAGTTAAGCATTATGTGGTGGAACCAGTTGAGCTGCTGTGCAAGGCGTGTGCCATTGTGTTCCTCCTTGAATAATTCTCACTCAACGGGCTGCATTAGTGTGGATGAAAGACATGCAAGTAGGTGTTAAACTTGTTTATCTAGGCACAGTTTACCAGAAACAGCAGCACAAGGAATTTTTGACAAAGGCACAGAGAACACATTATCAAGTGCCGTCCAAAAAAACTAAACAAAAAACCCCAAATAGGAACTGTTAACTGTTAAAGTACCACTCTGTGTACTGTTTAAGAATACTTTAGTCTTTTAAAGGTTGAACCTTGTTCTGATTTTAAAAAAACAACAGAAAAAACCTCCTTGTGGACTTTGAACTTTGTGGTTTGTGTTGGTTACACTGTAATCAAGAATTCGGAGCAGGAAGTTTTAGGATTATGCGCATTGCTGAGACTCTGTTGCAGACAGGAACAGAAAGAGAGAGAGGCAGGGAGAGAGAGGGAGGGACTTGTCCTGATTCAGTACAATGACGTGCGGTGCGGTGCAATTTTCACATGACTCAAGCACTTGTGGGTTACTTTGGTAAGGTGTGGAGCTGAATACCCAGTGGAAATGCACACTTTGGAGTGGATTACAACACGAGGTTTTAAAGAAAGTAAGACTATTTATCTATTAGATTACTAATTTTGCTGTAGTTTTATGTCATTATACTCCTGTCTTATCTAATGTCATACTACAGTGTTCTTGTTTAGTGTTTGAATGTGTTTTAAGGAAGGACTATTGAGTTACCAGCGAATACTGTAATGGATTTGTTAACAACACAAAGATAGTCAATGCCAGTTAAGTTGCTAGATCTAATTTGTATTGATTAAGTTATTCTGTTAAGCAAAATAACTTAATTTTATCTCTTTTTGACTAGGCCATAAACAAATGTGAAACACATTCATATATGTGGGTTTATAGTTTATCTCAGTGCCTCATTCCCTTCCTTGTACAAACAGAGTTTCTGCATGTATAACTTCCAATCTCTAACCCAGCTGATGATCAGGAAGCAGCCAAATTACTCGCTTAACAAGGTTTGAATGTTGCCCTCAGAGAAATATGCATAGAAGAATGCTGTAGGACTGCTGCAGATACCTAAAGAAGAATGTTGGCTCTTGGATGGTCCTTCTGGTGTATTTTACTGAGTCTACACATGCCAGTTCATGGCTTGGAGATTTTTGAACATGACAGCCACGAAGTCATTTGCTCTCAGGTACTATAATTTACACTGCTTAAATACACCGACAATGACATGCCCTATAC